>NC_084983.1:28360726-28475726 GCF_963691925.1 Scomber scombrus | reverse complement strand
AGCTTTTTTATAATTTATAATGAGTTATTAAATGGTTTATAACACACAGTTATATAGTTATAAGCAGATTTAAGTGTGTAAATGTATTTTTGTGGGTTTTGTTTCTGTATAAATATATAATAAATGACAGTATAGCAAAAACACAGCTGTAATATTACAAGATATGTCAAATTATAATTAATAAACACTTAAAAATGTTCCTTATATCAGCTTATAACAGCTTTATAGTATATATGCAGATATTATAATCAGGTATTTATATATTTATGTGTTTGTTGCTTTAAAAACATAATAAATGACAATAAAATTAAGCTTTAAAAAAATAATGTTAATGTTTTACATAAAATCTGTATATATAGAGTATATATATATATATATATATATATATATATATATATATATATATATATATATATATATATATATATATATAGTATATAAACAGTTATAAATGGGTTAAAATCACAGTTATGTAATTATAAGCAGATATATGTGTTAATGTATTTCTGTGTTTAAACACATAATGAATAAAATATAAACACTTAAAAATCAGCTTATAACTGCATTATATTATATTATAACCCATTTATTAAATGTTTGCATACTGCTATTAAATGTTTAATATAGACTTAAATCAATGTTTTCTTTAATAAAGCATTTAAAGTATTTATTTATTCATTTATTTTTGCAGTTTTCCTCAAATTAACTCATTTATCTGACATGTTGTTTTCTGTGTGTTAAACTATGAATGAGTGATGTCATCAGCAGTAATGAATGATGTCATCAGCAGTAATAATGAATGATGTCATCAGCAGTAATGAATGATGTCATCAGCAGTAATGAATGATGTCATCAGCAGTAATAATGAATGATGTCATCAGCAGTAATGAATGATGTCATCAGCAGTAATAATGAATGATGTCATCAGCAGTAATGAATGATGTCATCAGCAGTAATAATGAATGATGTCATCAGCAGTAATGAATGATGTCATCAGCAGTAATTCAGACTCAGTTCCATAAACAGAGTGATGACGTGTTTCTGTCGGCAGTAAAATAACAATAAATAAAGTGTCAGTAAAATAATATAAGTTGAGTTAATTGAAACGTTGCTGCTGATAAGTGATGTAGGTTAATGAGGCTGCAGCTGTTTACTGTGATGAGACAAGAACCTGATCACCAGCTGATAGACTGTAATAATAATATAATAATAAACCTCAGAGGCTGCTTTATTCCTTTATTCTACAGAGACGCAAACTGCAGCAAAATACATGTTTATAACCTTTAAAACTATAAATTATATGTACCATTTGTTTTGTAATTCTTTAATTTTACAATTTAAAAATAAATAAATATTTTCATACTTTCTTACATACTTTAAAAAATTATAATTAATATATAATGTATAATCTCATTGCATGTGTTTGTGTATTTCTCTATTTTATCATTAATAAAAACTAATTTTAATTTATTTTCCTTTTATTTTTCTCTCTAAAATCATAACTGTTTTTAACATTTAAAATCAATATATTTTTTAAATATTTTGGGTAATTTTCTTATTTATATCCTTAATGTGTGTGTGTGTGTGTGAATCTGCTTTTCATTAATAAAAACATGAGAATTTGCCTCAATTTAATTTATTTTCTCTTTATTCTTTTCTCTAAAATCATAACTGTTTTTTACTTGATATATTTTTAAAAATAATCTTATTAATTGTCTTATTTTCTTCCATGTGTTATTCTATATTTAATCACCTTCCTCTGCTGAACTATAGTCTCTAAAACCAGCTAAAAACAACCCCGGAGCTGTTATTATTATTATATATATAATATTTGGGGGGAATACCGGTAGTCTCCTCATGATTATCTTCTCTTTACAGCGTCGCTTCCATTCCTGCACTGCTCCTTTACAACTCGTCTGTTTGTCCACAATCAATGCGGCCAATACAGGGGCGTATTAGGGGCAGTAAGTATATTGTAAATGAAAGTTTATGGTAAAATGACCCATAAACACGCGGCTGTATAAGTCTGGACGAGCTGCTGCAGCAACGAGACAAATCCTGCAGCGTTTACTGTCGACGCCTCGAAGCTCGTTGTTGTCATTTCCTTTTATTTGCTCTAATTATCGGCATGTTTTAAAATCGGGTTTTAACGTATTTTATCGCATCGTAGCCGTTACATTAAAACCACATGGTCTGTTTTAATCTGGCTGCATGCTAACGGGATTATTTGGATTATTTTTGTTGGGTTTTTTTAACGTGTTAATTCGGCGTCCGATCAACTGGATCAGACTCACGATGTTTTTATTCAATTCGAGGTTGTCGCTCGGATGTTTTTGCTATCAGCCATTTTGTGTTTGGAGGAGGTGAAACTTAACCTGAAATGGCCGTCACCTCCGTCACATTGTGTGTGTGTGTGTGTGTGTGTGTGTGTGTGTGTGAGTGTGTGTGTGTGTGAGTGTGTGTGTGTGTGAGTGTGTGTGTGTGTGAGTGTGTGTTTTGCCGGGAAGGACTGATATATCCGATATTGAATCTGCTGATTACGATAACGACCGCCGCTACCTATGACATATATTTCCAAGGTGCAAAAAAAAAAAAAAAGATGAACTAAAGTGAGTTTGCAGTAATACTTTAAACACACTCGGGTTATATAAGTGAAATGATAAAGGTTGTTTTCCGTCCTCGGCGGCGGCTGCCAGTTGAACATTTGACCTGCATGATAACGACGATGTTGTTCCTCATTATCGCCTTCGCTCATAAAAGCTCTCCTCTCTGCTCCTGCTCTGTGTACTTCTTTATATTTTCATTAAAGTTAGTTTCACAGATACAAACATGTTATATTTATTCATATTGTCGACGCTGACAAACCAAGAAGCTCTTCTATATGTTCAATAGATTAAATATGAAGAAAAATCCATCATGCTGGAACTAAATAAATATATATTGGTTGACCTTATTGGAATATATTTGTACTTTACTTGGGTCAATGATAATAAATGTTGGTAAGATGATGAATCCATAAATCAGTTAAACTAGATTTAAAAGCAGCATCAGGTTTGTTAAAATGTACATTTAGTATTTTTGTTGGTTTTATAGGAGATAAATTCAGACTGAACTCAGCTGCTCCGCAGCAAGACATCATGGACGTCTGAGTTACAGCCAGTTCAATATAATCAATATATTAAAGTAAGACTGAAAAGGTTTTATATCATTTGAAATGACATTCGCACCATTTTTTACCAAAAGTAAGACTGAATGCTCCTGAAAATGTCAAATGGTGTAACCACAAAAGAATGATACATATTACATATTTTATTTACCTAGGAAGAAAGGAAGAAAAAAAAGAAAAATAAAGGATGAAGAAGAGAAAGAAAGAACAAGAAGTAGGAGGAAAGAAAGGAAGGAAGGAAGAAAGGAGAAAGATAAAGGATGAAGAAAAGAAAGAAAGAACAAGAAGTAGGAGAAAAGGAAGGAAGGAAGAGGAGGAAGAAGAGAACAAGAAGTTAGAGGAGAGGGAGAAAGACAGAAGGAAAGAAAGAAAGAAAGAAAGAAAGAAAGAAAGAACAAGAAGTAGGAGAGAAAGAGGAGAAACAAAGAAAGATAAAGGACGAAGAAAAGAAAAATAACAAGAAGTAGAAAGAAAAGAAGGAAGGAAGGAAGGAAGAGGGGGAAGAAGAAGAGAGAACAAGAAGTTAAAGGAGAAGGAGAAAGAAAGAAAGAAAGAAAGAAAGAAGGAAAGAAACAGAGGTAACCACAAAAGAATGATATATTACATATGTTATCACCTACAGTGTATTTAAGTGGACTTATACTAATAATTACTTCATTTAAAACATGTAAATGGTTCCTGATCTCCATGGTAACCAGAGTAAATGTAATATTTAGAACAATTGTATTCCATTACCTTTATTTAATATAAAGTTATAATGTAAGATCATGCCAAACTAGTTGATATGGTGTTTTATTGACAATTTACTGTTTTTAAGCAAGTTGAATTATTTGGTACAAAGTTTTTATGGTTACACCACTTAGACATTTTTGCCATAATCCTCTAATATATTCTCTCTAAATGGATTAAAAGCAGAAATTTATACCATTGACCCACTTATTCCTATTGTTGTTCATGTATTTTTTTTTACACACAATGTCCCCCAACTTTAATCAGGCCTGTATTAAATATCAAACATTAAAATATGTTTAAAAAATGGGTAAAAAAAACTACAAAAAGTGTCATCAGAGCACCAAAACAGCCATGCACTGGCACGAATACGACTACGTGAAATTTTAACATGCGCACTCTCAAAACCAAACTGGTAAACGTAAGAATTATTTAATGTCCGAAACAAGATAATGTACGTTAAAAAAAATCTCTCTTCGACTCCATTCACGTAACGGAGGCAGTAACGTAACGGTGCTTCATCACTGCAGCTTTTTCCCCATTTGCGACGTAACTAACGTTAGTAGCTATCCGTAACAGGTTCATCCTTATGTTCCCTCAGGCCTACATTCCCTAAAACACATAAAGCCTGGTTTACTAAAGGTTCATTGTTGAGTCTCAGTGGACGTTGGTACCAAATTTGAAGCCATTCTGTCGAGGCGTTCCTGAGATATCACGCTAACGAGAACCTGAGATATCATGCTAACGAGAAGGCGTGGGACGGACATACTGTACAGTACATACTTACGAACAACCTCAAAACATAAAGACTCCGGCCACGGCTATCTATGAAATGCTTGAACGAGAGGTGAAATTCTTTATTTTATTATTAAACTGAGGGAACATAGACACACTCGCTTGGTAACGACAGGAATGCGATGCGTTGTCATCGGTAACACTGAGGTCCGAGAAATTTAAAGTCAAAACCACCGTTAACAGTTAAGTTTACAAGTTAAAGTTTTAAACACGTAATCTCAGCAAAAGCAGAATTTCTATAATACTTTAAACAGAAAAACACCACAAACACTCACCTTTAGGCGCCATGTTTCTCTTCAGCATGTGGATGAACCCCTGCAGAATTGCTCTGTAGACCCCGTTGATTTGGCATCAAACATGGCCGACTCTTGTCCAAAGTACAATTTTGCATTTTGCCACCAGATATTATCTATTTAGGTCACAAGAAACTTAATCATGTCTTCCCATCGATCTGCAACCTCAGTCCTCCCGGGTCTAAACTGACCTGGTTTGGTTTGACTGTTTATGAAGCATTATAGGTACAGTATGGGTGTTTGGCTTTTAACCAACTTCTTTCCAACTTATTGCTAAAGGTTATATACTTGTGTTTTTGGAAATGATGGTCAATAAAGGAGGTTGAAGCAAATTGATAATGATAACAATGATAATCGTGACTATTTAATGCAGCAGCTGGTCAGATTTGGTGCTGAGCAGGTAGAGTCCCAACTATTTCTCTACAAACAACACGATGAGAGCGCTGTGAGTGAACCAGAACAGTAAAGTTGCAGCTAAACAAAGAGCTGAAACTCAACTATAAAGCTCCTTAAAGCTGCTGCAGGGTCTCTGATAATCCTAAAAAAACACCTTAAAACAGTAAAAGGACTCAGTTTAACCATCAGAACTGTTCTTCAGATGCTAGAACATTGTTAGAAACTGATAATCGTGACTACTTCCTGAACTATTTCTCTAAAAACAACACTATGAGAGCAGCTGAGAATGAACCAGAACATTGAAGCTGCAGCTAAACAACGAGCTGAAACTCACTTTTCTGTATTGCTTATTATTCACACACGTCTGCAACTGATACTGAGCGGTTTTACCTTTGAAAACAGTGAATATGAAGCGATAGTGTTGCACAGGTCAGGTGATCGTGGCGTGTGAATGAAGCTTATATAACTTCTCTGTTGCACGTATACAGTTGAATGTTTGTATCTCTGGCAGCGAATCCTTTTGGCTTCCCTCCATCGCTGCCACTATCACAGCTCATCACGCCTCCTCAACAAACATATCTGCGTCTCTGTGGTGAAACCATCTTTTACAGCCTCCGCCCCCCCACACCATAAAGTTTATGGTGGTTGAAGAGGCAGAGAGGGAGCAGCTCGGCTCTCATTATCCTCTGTTTACACTAAAATGAGAGACGAGCACGACCGTTGCCACTCACTACCTAGACCTATTTATTTATCTCTGTTTAGTTCACTTACTGGAGATAAAGATGTAAATAAATATTCCTGTTTTTACTTTTAGTTCTTTTTTTAAATAATTAAAGGGAGGAAGGACAGATGGAAAGAAGGAAGGAAGGAAGGAACAGTCAAAACAGATACATTCCCACTATTCATTCTCCCCACACATCACAGGAGGGAAGGAAGGAAGGAAGAACGAAGGAAAGGAGGGAGGGAAGAAAGAGAGAAGGAAGGAGAGAGGGAGGAAGGACAGATGGAAGGAAGGAAGGAAGGAAAGAAGGAAGGAAGAACGAAGGAAAGGAGGGACAAAGGAAAAGAGGAAGGAAGGAAGGAAGAACGAAGGAAAGGAGGGAGGGAAGGAAGGAAAGAAGGAAGGAAGGTAGGAGGAAGGGAAGAAAGAGAGAAGGAGAGAGGGAGGAAGGACAGATGGAAGGAAGGAAGGAAGGAAGGAAGGAAGGAAGGAAGGAAGGAAGGAAAGAAATAAGGAAGGGACAGTCAACATTCCCACTACTCATTCTCCCCACACATAACAGGAGGGAAGGAAGGAAGGAAGGAAGGAAGGAAGGAAGGAAGAACGAAGGAAGGAAGGAAGGAAGAACGAAGGAAAGGAGGGAGGGAGGGAAGGACAGATGGAAGGAAGGAAAGAAGGAAGGAACAGTCAGAACAGATACATTCCCACAGGAGAAAAGGAGTCAAATGTATGAATTTTAGATTTGGTATAATATAATATATAATATATTCTGGTCATTAATTTATATTGTGTTAACTTTTAGATCTGCAGACATGAAACCAGATCATTTAATTTACACCTTACACTCCCAAACACATGCAGGTACGAGTCTGATCCAGATTGCTTTGCATTGTGATGCAGATTAAAGTTTATAGAGTTTATATTCATCCGTGTATGAAGAGATAAAGCTCATAAAGTTGGAATAATTTAGTTTTCAGACACATTTTCTATTTATACACATCAATAATCACCTTTGACCAGGTATAATGAGATTAATATGATGAGATATTTGTGCAAGTTTTGTCTTATTGGGTAGAATCTGAAGTAAAATGAGTCGATAGTTTAATAGTTTTGAAACATTTCGATAATTAAAGATGCTTTTTAACCCTTTACATACTGTTCATATTCTCTCCTCACAGTTTGTTCTCCTCATAAAAAGTGTCTCTACCAAACTATGAAGCCCAGATGTGTTTAGAAAGCATCAATAGTGGATCTGACTGATCAATAAATGTGATTAAACCTTGATTCATGCGTCAGAGAGCAGAGAGAGTGTATCTTTTAGCTTTTACACCACTAAACATCTCCTATCACACAATATCATGTCCTATTTTACCTAAGACATGAAAACATAACATAGCAATAATGATGGAAATGTTATTTTATTGGTAGTTTTGAGTCTCTTTAGTCACTCCATCTCTACGTTACCATGGTAACTAGATGGCAGCTGTCACTCAAACTAACTGTAGGTTGATTTTAGTCATTTTAAACCTATTTTTAATCATGTTTGCATCTCTTTTTGGTAGTTGTTAGGTTTATTTAGTCAATTTAAATCTCTTTATAATCATGTTTATGTTGTTTTTGGTAGTTTTTTGTCTCTTTCAGTCATTTTTTCATCTCTTTTTGGTAGTTTTGAGTCTCTTTAGTCACTCCATCTCATAGTTACCATGGTAACTAGATGGCAGCTGTTACTCAAACTAACTGTAGGTTGTTTTAATAATTTTTTCATCTTTTTGGTGGTTAAATGTTATTTAATGTAAAGTGTAAAATGAGCAGAGCTTTATGGAGCTGTGGGGTTTATTGTATAACCATTAGAGCCATCAGTCTTCACTGATACATCATAAAAAGAAATCCTCATAACTACTATCATATTAAAACTATTAACTATTCATTTCACTAAAACACATGTCAATAGATACGATAGATAATCTGACCCAGAACAGCCTCAATGGACAAACATCTGGAGCAGAAATACAAAATAGAACATTTAAACATATTTTCATTTTTGTGCATTTTAGGCAACTTTAGGAAGTCTTTAAATATCAGAATAAAAGACATTTGTGGTTTTGCTTTCAGTGGTTGAGACTCTGCAGAGGAAGTTTGGACTTCAAGTTTCAGTGTTGCAAAAAAAAAAGGTCGTAAAAAAGGTGCAGATAGAAAAATGAGGTAAAAACAGATCAGATCAGGTTGAAAATGTTTAAGTTTCTAATGTAAAATGTGCTTTTATACACACGTCTGTACTGTCATGTGCACAAGCTGCTGGTGATGAATGAGATGTTATACTGCTGACTGGTCATATAAAGGAGTTCCCCAAGGCTCAATCATCAACCCTCTTTAATTTAACATTTACACTACAGGCTACCATCAGGACACATTGTGCAAAATCATAAAATCAACTATAAAATTAAAGCTGATTGCGCAACACCTGCATTAAATAACAGAAACAGCAAAGAGCAAAGTTGGAGGAAGAAGAAAAGAAGTTCAAGATGGCTCCCTGCCAGTCTGTTGCTGACCCGAGGTGCACACACACACACACACACACACACACACACACACACACACACACACACACACACACACAAACACACACACACACACACACACACACACACACACACACACACACACACACACACACACACACACACACACACTGCTGATAGTCTTTATCAGTGTTAAGATAGGAGGCAAAAGGACCAAAGGTCTGAGTGAGGACACATACGGACACACACACACACACACACACACACACACACACACACACACACACACACACACACACACACACACACACACACACACACACACACACACACACACACACACAGATAGCAGCATCCTGTGTTTGCCCACGGTTCCTCTCTGCCCTTTGGACACCACACCTCAGCTGCTGCAGAAACATTTGTGTGGAAGTGTCTTGTCTTTTATTCTTTGCCTCTTTCAGTCCGTCTCTCTTCTTTTACTGTCTGCTACTTCTTATTTATTTATTTATTTATTGAATGTTATAAGGTTGACTTGTCACCATTTGCAGGTAACTAAAGGCTAAAATATTCAGTATTCAAATCCATCAGTCAGGTGTCTATATAAGCAGTAAAGAGGTGTTCCTCTCTATAATCATTCCTCCTGTTCATACTGACTATTAAAAGATCTCCTTCAGATGTGCTTCCAATGTAAAGTGATGGAGGACTAAATCCACAGTGTTTCCACACAGTCATTATAAAGAAGATGACTGTGTGGACTGTGACTTCTATTGAGCTTCAGCAGTGTGAGTTAGTCATGTCAAGTGATATCTGACACATTTACAGTCTGTTTAGCATCAGATTCCCTCTTAGTGTTTCCTGTTGAGCTGTGGTGGAAGTATAGTAACACAAAGACGTTGGTACTAAAAACACTGTAACGCTAAAACATAGAAGATGAAGATTTGACTCATTCAGACGACTGAAGCTTCATATTAGCTTCAGATAAACTTTTAAATCCATGTTTCCACAGAAGGAGGACTGTGGGTTTAGTCCTGCATCACGTCCATTGTAAACATTATGAAGGGATCTAATGGTCAGTATGAACAGGAGGAATCATTACAGCAAGAAAAACACACTTCATGTTCATTTGAGCTCCTGACTGTTGGTTTAAGAGACACTTGAAAATGTGTGACCCTGTCATTTCATGAGTAGGTGTATTTCTGCAGCTGGGAACTCGATCCTTAATAGGATTTAGTATCATAACCTTTGTTAAATAACCTCCATTGAGGCATGCACTCTTTACAATATGAGGATATAATACCTGTTGGTGGCATGTCTACTGTCACGATGTTGGATGCTAAACATGCTCAAAGTTTCAAAACTGGAGGTGAACGAATGTAGAAATGATGCCTTCAAGTCAAGACTCTACTTCCTCCTTGTGCATGCCCAAAAATTAGCATCTGTTCTGTCGCTGTGGTTGCTAAGGTGATCATTAAGGTGGTTGCTAAGGCGGTTGCTAAGGTTGTCCATTCTGTTCCATGGTTGCTAAGGCGGTTGCTAAGGTTGTCCATTCTGTTCCGTGGTTGCTAAGGCGGTTGCTAAGGTGTCTCCACTGTGATTCAGCTCCAACATGTACGGATGTGATTTGAGAAGTTGAACATTTTGGAGTAAAGAAAAAGAAAAGTTTATGTAGAAGCTTCCTGAAGCCGACCAATCAGAGCAGAGTGGGCTCATCAGGAGGAGGAGGGGGGGGGGGCTCCTTAAAGAGACAGGAGCTAAAACGGCCTGTTAATAGACAGAGGCTGAACTGAGCGGCTGCATAAAGGACCAGTAGAAGATAAATAAGGAGTTTTTAACTGGAAATCATGTAAAGATATTCCAGTAGAGACACAGAATATTAATATAGAGCTGGAGATGTGCTGAATATGTTTCCTCTTTAACTGAAGGCTGTGATACATAAAAAAGCTGCAGTAGCACAAAGTAAACATCTAGAAAGAAATTAATACACGTCGTTTTCTGCCTTTTAAATTAACTAAGTAATTAATTTCTTACTAATTATCATCATTAAGTTGCTATAGAGATTATTTTCATGTATAATCAGTCTATAAATGTTATAATTTTGAGTTGCAAAGTGGTATAAAAACTATAATAACTTGCATCACACTATGTCTCCTTTTACTATATTTTCAAATTAATGAATATATCTCTAAATCCTTAACTTTACTTTAAAGTGCCAACGTCATTCTCTGCTTGTGCTGTTAAACATTTTGTATTATTATCTTTTCTTATTGTGTTAAATGATGAAATGAGAACAAGTATTAATGTTCCTCGTCATGTGTGTTCAGATTAAAAAAGATCAACACTCATCTTTACAATAAAAGCTTCTTATTTTTAATACAAATTACATTTTAAAATATACACATGATTAAATCTGATGGTTTGGATCATTGAATCATTTACATGAAAACCAGCTCATTCAGCTTCAGGCACTTCAGGTGTGTTTGGTTTGAACTCGACCGTCAGCTCAGAGAGATAATGTGAGTCAATCATCATCACAGAGGAACATGAGGGTTATAATAATAATGTAATAATGTGTTTATGATCAGACACAGACAGTCATTCTGTTCCTGTCACTGCGGCTCCACTTTGTTAATGAAGCGAGATACATTTTCTTTATTTAAAGTCCAACTGAAGTCACATTTAGTCGTCTCTGTTTGCCGTCAGATATCATGTAAAACTTTACCTTTAAAATGTTCATAGTTTAGTTTTATATTAGAAGAAAGAAAAGTGGATTTAGGGATCAGAGGCACCGTAAGATGGTGAGAAGTTAGGACGATTGTAATGACCAATGTATAGTGACGTCACACTCAATCAGAGTTTACTTTAATAGGAGAAGACGCATGTCCGAACCTTCTGGCTGATTTTGTGTTTAAAGTATGTTTCGGAGCACTGAAACCTCAACCTGTACCACAATAAAACTACAGCTGAAAGTGAGAGTATTATCATCTGGTGTTCATCCTTCAACTCTGACAACAGATCAACCATCTCTACAACATGTAACACACAGCAGGAGACCCTCACCCAGTGAAATACTAGTTTAGTTGAGGTGTGGTGTCTGGGTAGAGTGCAGGAGGGTCAGGGTTAGGACATGATGCACAAAGTATGCTATGGTTGTTATTCTGTGTTTTAAAGGACTTATAGGAAGTCTTCTAGCTTCATAGTGGAACGTTCAGACTCTGTCAGAATAATGCATCACCAGCTGATGACCTGCTGTATTCACACCTGGACACAACAAGTCTTCACACAGACTTTGAACCAGGCGGCTGGCAGAGTAAAGTCGCTCCAACTGATTCAAACATTTGCATTCTCACATACGGCTCCTCCAGGTAATAACTTCAGGGCAGCAGTGCGTCATGTGTGAAAGAGGCTGAACTAAACAAAGTGATGTAGCTATAAGCCATGGACAGTGTGATGCTTTTTAGAAGATTTTTTTTAAAGAGTAAGAACCAAACCAGCATCTAGTGCGTCTTTCCAGAGTCCTGAGAAACTCCTGATTTCACTAACTGAACCTCTGTGAACTGCTGCTGCATTAAGTTTATTCTTGATTTTTTAGATGATCACTGTCAGTTTATTACACTGCTGAGACCTGAGTGTAAATGTCGTTCTTTTCATGTGAAAGCATGTTTTTAAATGACAATAAATTAACCTCGAACTGTTTAATGTGCTGCAACTAATCAGCTAATTACTGACGTTAGAGATGAATGTGTGTTTGGTGCTTGGTTCAACAAGCTGCAGAACAAAATGTGTGTTCATGTTTGTGAGTTAGATGAGGAGGACAGTTTAGTAATAAAGCTAATGTGGTTTATTGTTCAGAGTGTGAGGCTGTTGTGTTGAGTATCAGGATGCAGTCAGGCTCAGTGTGACGATGACAGGACGACACGTCATTGCTTTACTTAAAGATTCGATTTGCTGCTTTTAAATTAAGTCTCCAGCTCTGTAGACAGATAACTGAATATAAGTTTCTTTCTTTTGTGTTTGATTTTTTCCTGAAGGATAACATGAGTGATTTCAGTTGGACTTGAAAAACATATTATCATCAAGCTTTATAAAGAATTATCTGGAAAATGGATTTCCCCTTTTTAAGATGCTTTAGAGTAAAAAATAAAAAATAAAATCCCACATTGTGTGACAGTATCATATACTGTACATTCAGTATCTTCTTGCTGCAGCTTTATTAAGCTGTGTGATGTTTAAACTGAGTGAAATATTCAAACTCCCTTTTTCTTTATGGCAGCATTATTCCATCAAATGGAAATATTCTGTGTCTTTGCATCATCTTAAACACATTTCAGCATCTCAACTAGAAGTTCTTATGTTCTTTTTGTTTGAGCAAAGTTTAGACAAACATGGTGTCTGGTGGATAAAACATTCAGGATAAAATATTTTCTTTTTGTGTGTACAACCTAGTCGCCGTCCACTCACACCAACATGTGTTTGGGGAAGTCTTTCCGTTAGTCTGTTTGCTAATAAAATGCTGAACTTCCGTCTGTGTCCTGATTTTACCTGAAGACAGCAAACAGACATCAAATTAAAAAGTGGGTTTATCTGCAATAAAAGTCTGATGGGAGAAGAAGTACTGTTGCTGCCTTTCTTTGAGCAGGAGGCGGGATGCAAAAGTTTCGGTTTGTGGGGGAAGAATTTTTTTAGTCCAGTTCCCCCGACATCGCCCGACATCCAATAAAACGCCGTCCTCTGTCCTCAGTATTCCTCTTTGATGTTCAAAGGCAGAGAGGAAGGAGACACCAGCCCGTTGCTGCTGCTGCTGCTGCTCGTCACCATGGCGATGCTGCTGTTGCTGCCGCCGCCGCCGCTTCCGTGGAGGCCGGCTCCTCCGCCGCCGCTGCCGTTGGTGCCGTTGGGAGGCGTGGTCGTGGAGGAGGCCGGCTGCTGGAGCTTCTTCTTGTTGATCTTGCGCTCCTTGGCCCGGCGGTTCTGGAACCAGATCTTCACCTGGATCAGAGGAGGATTCAGGATTATTATGAAGTCTAACATCATCAGGTTTTAACAGAAAGCTGATACACATACTTCAGACATTAGTATTTTTGTTTTTCAGGGTGAAACTAACTATTTTTCTTGGTTAATTGATTAGTTGTTTGGTCAAAAAATGATGATACCAGCATCAATCCAAGAACCCTTAAAGTGATACTGATAACAACTGAGTACTTCATCAGATTCCCATTAACACATGTAGGTCTCTGTCTTGTATCCATAGTAACAGGCGTGTAGTGTAGACACACTTTAGAGCGTTTAGGAGGCATCTTGGCTGCTGAACTGCTAAGCGCGCTAACTCAGATTCACCACGACTTCACCACCACAGACGGGTTGTAGCTGCTGTGGCAGTGGACCAATCACATGTTGCATTAAAGAGAAGAAGGCTTGCATTGATTGGTTGTGAGCAAGTCCATACAAATAGTCATATTTTCTAGCTCTGGGTGCAAAAAGGATCGATTGCAGGTATCGATTCCATACTACTTGGTATCAATTGATTTCGGTTGATATATTAAAGGTATTGAGTACTGATACCCAGCCCTAGAGGGGATGTTCTCAAGTGTCTAGTTTTGTCCCCACCAACAGTCCACATCCTAAAGATAATCAGTTGGAGAAACCAGGAAATATTGACATTTGTGGGTCTCAAACGAGATAATTTGGACATTTTTCTTTTAAAAATTGGCCCAATAGTTGGCGAATAATTGAATAATTGTTTAATCTATTAATCAGTGCAGCTTTACATGTTTAAACCCATTTACTCCGGTATAAAGATCACTGCTTGTCAATGAAAGTCTTGCTGGAGCAGAGATTCAATATAAAAACACAGGAAAGAGTCTACAGCCATGTGAGGCTAAATACTAATGTCAACATGTTAACAATGACAATGCTAATATGTTGATATTTTACAGATACACCATCCTGCTGCTAGAAATGCTCAATAGATTCATCCGCCACTGACAATAGTCCTCAACAAATACAAAAAGTCTATTTTAAAGATGTAAATCATCAGTAGGAACCAATGGGCTTAGAGCTGTGAGTCACAGACAGAGTAAAGAAGTCAGAAAGTACTGAGAGATGGACACATTGTTGTTCATCAGATTTCTTGACAATATAAAAAAATGAAGAATATATTGTCAGACTAATCCTTTAATTTTCCATCGATGTTGGTTTGATAAATTCAAACAGATGACAGCAGAGATTGTAACTTCATATATTGGCTTTGAAGTCAACTGAAAGTAAGTCTTGATGATTGTATTGTAATTCAATAAAGTATATCTATCTATCTATGTAACTTTAAAGTTTTCCCTCTTAAACTGGAGTCACTGTGGATGTATTAGTGCTTAAAAATAGTCAGAAATGAGTCAAAAAAAGGAGAAACTTCAGCTTCTGAGAGCTCAGTCTGAAGTTAACTGAATGCAAAACCACTATCAAAAGTTAAATACAATAATAATCACATCCAGTTTTATGTCTTTACATTAAAGCTCAAACCTGTAATTTCTGATTCATATAAGAACCTATAAACGTGCAGTAAAGTAATTTCAGTAATTTCACAATCAATAAAAAGCTTTTTACTTAGGTAATAATGTGTGAGGTGTGTGTGTGTGTTGGTGTACCTGTCTCTCTGAGAGGCAGAGCGCCGTAGCGAGCTCAGCCTTCCTCCTGATGGTGATGTATTTGCTGTAGTGAAACTCTTTCTCCAGCTCCAGCCGCTGGTGGTCGGTGTAAACCACCCGGTACTTGTCTTTAGTCCGCGTCTTTCCGTCTGTAAATAGACAAACTTCAAAAGGTCAGAACAACAAAAACGGTGAAAAGACTTTACAATGTCTTCTGTAAGCCTGATGATGTCACAGTGAGGTCATCGAGGTTATGTCAGCGGGCTTGGAGATTTAACAATTATAACAGAATTACTGCAGAGATGTGGGTATTTATCATAGACTGTATATAAGAAATGGACGTAACATCCGTGATGTCACCCATTGGTTTGTGGACTGCTGCTCGGAAGCCAATAGTATCGGATCTGAGCAGCGCCATCTTGAAAATGTCAGGTGCATGCTGGGAAAAATAAAAACAGGGATTCTACCTATATGGGCATCAGGAGGAGCATGAGGCGCCCTCCTGAACCTGTGAACCAATCAACCTGTCAATCACGACGTAGCCACGCCCTAATGCATACCCTGCTTTATCGTCACATATAAAATCAGGGAGGCCAAAATGTCCCAAATGAACATCATACTGCATTGAAGAAGGCTTTAAACTAGCGATTGAGACCATAAACACATTTTGAAAACGTTTACTGAGGTTAGAAATCAAGTGAGAAGTTGGTGAATTCTCCATTGACTTGTATAGAGACGGAAGTCCTTTTGACACCAAAACGGTCGCCCCCTGGTGGCCTTTTGATAGAATGCAGTTTTAAGTTACTTCCGCGTTGGCCTCATTTCAGAGGACCGGAGCTCCCCACCTGGTCACATCTGGCCAGAGACAGCAGATGAAAACTAAACCATTGGGGCTAATAGTGCAAAGGTATCAAATACCGATACTGAACCCTAAATCTGGATGATATGAAAGTGACACGAGCTCTATTTCACATTGAAGAGCAGCGGCTATCTCGTGTTTTTTGACATAAAATGATCCAATCTTTGACTGGCCGACAATTAAAATACAGTTATAGTAACCATACGAATGTCTAAGATCATTGTGGTAATCATTGTGACTTTTATTAATACTTCCAACTTCACAATCACATCTAAGTTTTTACTCACTGAAGGGTCTTTGGGTTGATGACGTCTTTGAGTGTTTAATGTCATAGAGGACGAAAGAAACCAGAAAATATTCACACTGGACAGTTTTTCTCAAAGAATGACTCAAAATGAATCGATAGTTGATGGCTAATTTATTCGTTGGCAACTAATTAAACATTCTTGGTGACTGACGGAGATCTAATATGATTATTTTTGGGTCATGAATCATTTTGTGGCTTCAGCATCACGTAGAAATCCTGACTCTTCTATGTTTGCTACGGCACAAAATCACACCGACTGTTATTATGTAAAAATGTCAATGAAGCGTAAGGAGTGGAAATGTTTTATATTATGTGTTATAAACTACTCACATAAACTATCATCCAGTGCTCGGACAGACTGACGGAGCGGTGTGCTCTCTGTAGTCAAATAGACGAGCTGCCTCGGATGGATTTGCATGTTTAACTGAGCGCTATCTGCTCAGTGTTCATGTGTCACTGGTAGAGATCCACACTGAGAGAGGAATGAGTTGTACTATTAAACTATTACACTTTATTTAAGGTCAGACACATCTTTAGATCAAACTCAGGGTTTCCATCAGTGTAAAGCAAACATGGCGGCCCAACAGACCTTTGTTGACCCTCAGCTAGGACCTAAAGTGTGTTATACAAGTAGTGAAGCTTCTTTAAGGAACAGCTCAGTGTGTAGTGAGAAGGGTTGGTATCATTTAAAATATTATAATACCAGTACCAATCCTAATACCCTTAAAGTGATTCTGATACCAACTAATGGCGCTTTTCCACTACACAGTTCCAGCACGACTCGACTCGACTCGACTCTGTTTTCTTGCTCCTCCATCAGGGATAGTACCTGGTACCTGGTACTTTTTTAGTATCTGCTCTGCCGAGGTTCAAAGCGAGCCGAGCCGATACTAAATGTGACGTCAACAGACTGCCGGCCACTGATTGGTCAGAGAGTCACTGGAAGAGTCATGAGCCGTCCCACACAAGAATCAAACCCGGCATTTTTAAATACCAACAACAGCGTTACAGAGATTAGTTTCTCTTCTCTTGCTTTGTGTGAGACAGAAAGCCTCATACAGCAGCAAGTACACCATCACCTCCATGTCCTCCATTGGTTATGTGTTTGTGTTGCTATGACGACCCCGCTCACGTTGAGGAGGAACTATAGTAATGGAAAAGGTTCCTGGTACCAAACCGAGCCGAGTAGAGCTAGAACTGTATAGTGGAAAAGAGCCATTAGTTCTTCATCAGATATCCATCATGTGAATAGAAGCCACCATTCCTCCACATCTAAATTATTATTTGTTTTACACAAATGCATTTTTAAAGTCTTTTATAGTCATATTTTCCTATTTTCGAGCTCTGGGTGCAAAAAGAAATCAGCTGCAGGTATCGATTGACGGGAGACGTTTCAATACGACTTGATATTGATTTATTTAACTCTTAAACAGGCAGGAGTGGAAAATGATATGTAAAAAAACATAATTTGATGTTACTAGTTTTCTCATATTTTAATTATGTATAAAAAACCTGGTTAAATACGTCACATATTAGAATAAAAGCTAAAAGATGACGCTTTCATTTTTATTTGACCATTTTCTGAAGATTGAATAGAAACTATTGTATGAAGGTAAATTACACACACACACACACACACACACACACACACACACACACACACACACACACACACACACACACACACACACACACACACACACACACACACGAATTAAAAGGCCTTCAGTCCTCTTTAACACGCTGTGATTCAGTATTAACACTAAACACACAGAGATGTTTCAGCCGTCCGTCTGGTCAGCGGGGGGGAAAATTAAAGCTCAAACATTTGAGTTTCTGTGTTTAAAGGTTCGAGTCAGACGAGCATCTGTCTGAACGGCCGGTGTCTGCTTCATTTACTTTAAATTAAACCAACAGTTTGGTTCTCCATCGGCAGGTAAAGACGAGACGCTAATGAAGAGACGTAAATCACTAAGCTCTTCAGTCTGTCTGTAGAGGTTTACTCTACACACACACACACACACACACACACACACACACACACACACACACACACACACACACACACACACACACACACACACACACACACACACACACACACACACAGACACACATACACACACACACACACACACAAACACACACATACACACACACACACACACACAGAGAGAGACACACACACACACACATATACACACACACAGACACACACACACACACACACATAGACAGACACACACACATAGACACACACACACACACACACACACACACTCACACACACGCAGACACAGAGAGACACACACACACACATAGACAGACACACACACACACACACATAGACAGACACACACACACACATAGACACAGAGACACACACACATACACACAGACAGACACACACACACACACACACACACACACATAGACACAGAGACACACACACACACACACACACACACACACACGCACACACACACACACACACACACACACACACACACATAGACACAGAGAGACACACACACACACACACACACAGAGAGACACACACACACACACACACACACACACACACACACACACACACACACAGAGAGACACACACACACACACACACACACACACACACACACACACACACACACAGAGAGACTTCATTTAAATGAAGATTATTGACCATAATTTCCAATAATATGTGTAAAAGCTGTGATAATAAGTTGAATTGAACACAGAATAATATGATAATTTCTAACTTTATGTTTTATATAAACAGTTAAATCAGTCAGAAGGTTAATATATTAAAATAAAGTGTATAATGTGTATTTATGAGTAAATGACTGTGGGCAGAAAATATAAATATTAAGCTTAAAAAGTCCAACAGTAGCCTCACAAAGAAAGTGCTAAAATTCTTCTTTTTATTACTTTATTTATTAATTTAAGTGCTAAAATGTTTAGATTTATGTAAACTGTCACTACAGTTTTCCCACAAGGCCGACAAACTCTTTCTTTCTTCTTCTTTTTTTTAAGCTGAAAACAGTGACGTAATAATTCAAACCTTAAAAATCATCCTAACTTAAATCTGAGGGTCAAACCACAGAATGAACCTAAAGCAACACTGAGGATGTGATGTTAACTCTTCATCATTCAGAGGATTTTAAAGGACTGAAGACAAATATTACAGGAAGATTAAAACTATAAATGTAAATAAAAAAGCTCATAAATGTGTTTTTTCTTTTCTTTGCAACACTTTGTGACTCCTTGTGAGGTCCTGACCTGCAGCTGCAATTAATACTTGATTAATGTTAATTAACAGGAAATTAATCTGCAGCTTTTCTGATTTTATAAACACAAATGTTTGCAGGTTGTAGTAAATGTAATGATTTTAAGCTTTTTATTCATAATGAACTGAATATTTGTGGATATTGGACTTTTAATCAGACAAGACATCTGACTATTATCTGATACTTAATAGACAAAACAATTCATCTGCTAATCAATAAAATGAAACTAATCATTAGCTGCAGCCCTAAACTACTGAACCAAACCTTATGAGTCATGTTATATTAGTTAAAGTTATTAGAAGTTTCTGACAATTATCACAATTATAACTGATAATGTCTGATATATCTGCTCTAACACTGATGCTTCACTATTAATAATCTAATGATGTCATAATAATAATATATCAGTCAGAGGACCAAACCACTACTTTACTGTAATACTGCATACTACATCACTCATAATACTGCAGTACTTTTACTGTAATACTGCATACTACATCACTATAATACTGCAGTACTTTTACTGTAATACTGCATACTACATCACTCATAATACTGCAGTACTTTTACTGTAATACTGCATACTACATCACCCATAATACTGCAGTACTTTTACTGTAATACTGCATACTACATCACTCATAATACTGCAGTACTTTTACTGTAATACTGCATACTACATCACTCATAATACTGCAGTACTTTTGCTGTAATACTGCATACTACATCACTCATAATACTGCAGTACTTTTGCTGTAATACTGCATACTACATCACTCATAATACTGCAGTACTTTTACTGTAATACTGCATACTACATCACTATAATACTGCAGTACTTTACTGTAATACTGCATACTACATCACTATAATACTGCAGTACTTTTACTGTAATACTGCATACTACATCACTCATAATACTGCAGTACTTTTACTGTAATACTGCATACTACATCACTCATAATACTGCAGTACTTTTACTGTAATACTGCATACTACATCACTCATAATACCGCAGTACTTTTACTGTAATACTGCATACTACATCACTCATAATACTGCAGTACTTTTACTGTAATACTGCATATTACATCACTCATAATACTGCAGTACTTTTACTGTAATACTGCATACTACATCACTCATAATACTGCAGTACTTTTACTGTAATACTGCATACTACATCACTATAATACTGCAGTACTTTTACTTGTAATTAAGTATTTTTAATGCTGCACCTTGTGGGTCAAATGCAGGTGAAGCTTGACCCTCACCCCTCACACACACCCACCCACACACCCACCCACACACACACACACACACACACACACACACACACACACACACACACACACACACACACACACACACACACACACACACACACACATACACACCTCTCTCTCTCTACACACTTCAAAGTGGGAACTGTCTTGTAAGCTTTTGTCTTCTCCGCCCAGAGACAAGCACGAGGACAAAGGCCTCGCGGAGCCGCCTGGAGTCACATCCACAGCAGACACACATCAACTCATTACCATGACAACAGGCCGTTTGATCCGCGACAGGACGGGACAGGAGCCGGCAGGACACTTCACGCGCAACCCGAGAAAAAACCCCTCGTAGTTACAGCCGCGTGACAAACCGCACGTGACGTTTCAGTTATTATTTAGAATGTTTAATATGACGATGATCGATTTGTCTCATATTTATAAGGATGAATCAAGACAAGTGTATTTATTTAACACCACATCACAAGAAAAACAACAACTTTAAATGTTTAAAAAAAACAAATTTAAACTCATTAAACATTCAGAAAAATGACTTAAAATGAATAAAACAGCACAAATATTGAATTAAATGAAGTAAATCTAAAAATCAGGTCAAAGCGAAATGTCTTATTATTATTATTATTATTATCAGCCTATTATTACTAGTGTAGTATATGACATTTGAATTGGACATAAATAGGCTATAAACGCAGCTAAATTGCAGCTTAATTCATTTTTTAAGAGGTTTTATATCCACGTTATTTAAACCATAATTGTCTCTGAAGAAAAGCCATAAATCACTTTTTTTTATGCCATAAATTAATTTCATGTTATCTGAAAAGGTTTCCCATTAATAAACTCTTTATAAACCGATTTATTAACACAAAGTATATAATAATAATAATTATTAATTATAACTACAATTATGACGCTGCTGCAGGTTTCACACATAATGAATTAACACGTGAACGCGTCTCCTCTGGTTCCCGTCATGCAGGCTGCTGATAAAACATTTGAGTATCACCGTGAGTTCATATCTGCTTTATATTAAAATGATGAACAGTCTGTCAGCTGTGTGTTTGCTGCTGGGGAGAAAAACGGAAACGTGCACGAAAGAAATGTAATAAAAACCTAATTAATGAATTAAAAAAACGCATTTATAATATGATCAATTAGTTTATATTATAGGCTGCTGGGATGCATAAAGGAAATGCATATTATAGAGTTATTATAGATGTGTTGTCTGCATGTTATAGATGTTTTAAATTAGGTTTTTATTAGTTAATTATTAGGATATTAAAATAAAAGGCCCCGATGAGGCCGCGCGTGCTCTACATGAGATATAAAGCAGATCTAATGATGTTCTGCAGGTGTTACAGCAGATAACATGATGGTACATTCCTTAAAATAAAGATTTCCAGCCCAACAAGTGTCACCCGGGTCTTACTTGGGTTGGTGGGGGGAGCAGAGGTGCGCCTGATCCAGTCATACGGGTTCCTCCGCTGCGGGGATCCGGGGGACAGCTGCCCCGCCGGTGCGTTCAGGGACGCGGACAGCAGAGGCGGCGGCTGCCCGGGGAAGTCCGATGCGAACCCCAAGCTGGCACCGACACCCCCGGTGGACCCGGTGATGGGACCCCCCCCTCCTCCACCTGCTGCTGCGGCCGCGGCTGCAGCTGCTGCGTAATGATGGGACGACCAGTCATCCCGGGTGGCGGGAGGAGGATGAGGAGGAGGAGGAGGAGGGTAAGCCGGGCTCCAGCCGCCGGCTCCAGGCCCGCTCTGCTGCGCGGAGTGCGGGTCGTTGCCAAGCCCGTGGTGGTGGTGATGGTAGCCGAAGTCAGTGTACTGTGGCGGACCCGGTACCGAGAAGTTCTGCTGGCTGAGGCTGAGTCCCGGGTGGCGGCCCACCGGGTTCTGGTGCGGGTACATGGCGGGGTCTTTATCCAGCAGGTAACTCACGTACATCTTTCCAGGTGAGGGGACTCCCTCTGCATACTGCGGATCCAGCCTTGCCTCGCGCGCTCACCTGACCTCCAGGTAAAGTGTGTGTGCTATAGTGTGTGAACCTGCGCACACCTCCACCTGTCCTCTCTCTCTCTCTCTCTCTCTCTCTCTCTCTCTCTCTCTCTCTCTCTCTCTCTCTCTCTCTCTCTCTCTCTCTCCTCTCTCTCTCTCTCTCTCTCTCTGCGCGAGCTCCATCAGCCAGCCCGTTAAAAACCACCGCAGTCACATGGTTAACTTTTATTGCTCTTATCTCTCCTTCCCTCCCTCCCTCCCTCCCTCCCTCCCTCCCTCCCTCCCTCCCTCCCTCCCTCCCTCCCTCTGTCACCCTGCTTCTCCTCCTCTCTGCTCCTTCTTCTTCTCCTTCACTTCCACCTATCACCTCCTCTTCGTCATCTTCATCATCTTCATCATCATCATCATCATCTCCACATTCCCACCGTTGTGCAACATGAACCAAACTTACCAAAAAACATGAATCAATTAAATTAAAGCATTATTTAACAGTATAGCCTCAGCTCTGCTCCAGGTCACTACCCCCCCCCCCCTCACCCCCCCCCCCCCTCTTCACCCCCCCCCCCCTCTCCCCGGTCTGCAGGCTTCTCTATCGGCCTGCATTTGCATGACAGTCCGCTGCTGCATTTCAAAGGCTTTCATCAAAGGAAAAGAGCCAAACTTACAAATGATGTTAAAAAAAAGAGAAAAGGACTAACATGTCAGTCAGAGTGACGACAGACTCGTTTATTCCCTTTCTTTTCTTTTCTTTCTTTTCTTTTCTCCTCTTTTCTTTTAACAGCAGTTTTCATCCTTCTTTACCAACATCACTGCTCCTTTACTTCAGCTGTTTTATTATAAGAATAATTGGTGCTAATATTTATTCTTAATGAAGCAAAAAAAGGCCTTAAAATGTTGATTTATTACATATAATGTTCATTTTAAGGTGAAATGTCTCTAATAATTAACTTCTATCTGCTTCTGAATGATGAAACAAACCTAAATAAATATGGATTTAGATTCAAAGTCAAAGCATTTAAATAGATTTTAAATCAGAAATTTAAAATATAGTCAAGTTTATATAATAATTCATATTTTAATCTGCTTGTTTTTAAACCTTTAGACGAGTTTTGAGTTTATTCTTTTGGTTTCACTTTTGAGCCTCGTATAATTCAGACTTCAGCTCTAAATGTAATACTTTAAACATATATATGCATAGATAGGATATATAGATAAATATTGATTAATGCATTAAAAACATATCTTATTAATTACAAAGATGAATTACAGCCTTACAGCAAATACAAAAAACAATAAGATAAAAGAAACAAATAGGTAATTAAGGGCTAAATTATATACAATAACTAAACAGACTTTAATAATAAGTAGAATAATAACAATAGAATAAAAACAATAGATATATAACTATAACTATAAAACACTATTTACTGAGTTATAAGTGATGTAAATGTGTATTAATGTATTTCTGCTGTTTAAACAGATAATAAATGATAATATAATAAAACACACATTAATAAACACATTAAATCTACTTATAATTACATTATAATGTGTTATAAACCATTTATTTACAGTTTATATGTTAAAAAGCTTTAATCATCACTTTTAATGCTATTTTAAAAGTTTTATATATTAAATTGAATATAATATTAAACAGTGATGGTTTTATGTTGTTTTATGTGTTTATTATTTATTTGATTATTAATTAGTTCCCAGTTTTATTCTTTTAAAGACTGATAAAGTTTTCTCTACTTTACTTTTATTACCTTTATTATTATTATTATAGGACGGCTATAATCATATTTCTAGTTCATTTACTTTACTGCCTGTTATAACTATTATAACTATTATAAATATTATAACTATTATAAATATTATAATTATTATAACTATTACAACTATTGTTTTTATTGTCTCATTTAATCTGTTTATTATTATTTTCTCCATAAAATTGTTAAAAATGTTAATAACTGTTTATTAAATGTCCAAAACACAAATATATATTTAGTTTACTGTCACAGAGGAAGAAATAAACATATTTAAGAATCTGGAAACAGATATTTTTTATATTTTATTCTTTAAAAATGACGATAAATGATCAAATGATTATCTAAATAGTTATGGATTAATTCAATTTAATGCAGTTTAATTGATTAATTGTTGCAGCTTTAGACTTATATTATATTTTATGTGTATTTTCCTATTTTGTTGCATTTTAAAATTCAGTTTTAATGCATTTATTCAACTTATAAACTCTTTGAATGATAGTTTGCAAGGTTCTGCACATATAAACTTATTATTGCATCATTATTATTGTTTCCTTTATAGGCCTTCTTATACTACTATTAATTATTTAAATATACATGTTAACTGCTGTCATGATGATTTTTGATTTAAGGAATTTATTATCTAACAAATGCAGAATTAAAAACAGTAAAATACAAATAAATTATATCATATTTTAGCTTTAATGACAGAAATAAATAAATAAATACAACTTGAAATGTGACAACAGCTTGTTAGTTACAGAAGAAGAAC
The DNA here is from genome assembly GCF_963691925.1 of Scomber scombrus. Lineage (NCBI taxonomy): Eukaryota > Metazoa > Chordata > Actinopteri > Scombriformes > Scombridae > Scomber > Scomber scombrus. The sequence continues at coordinate 28,450,189 of NC_084983.1, read as the reverse complement.
TAATGAAAGCAAACACACAGGAAACAGGAAGCAGGAGGTCAGCTGCAACTTCGTCTCCTTCCTGAAATGAAAGTAAAAAGAAAAGAAGGAGGAGAAGAAAGAGAGAGAGAGAGAGAGAGAGAGAGGAGAAAGAAAGAGAGAGAGAGAGAGAGAGAGAGGAGAAAGAAAGAGAAAGAGAGAGAGAGAGAGAGAGAGAGAGAGAGAGAAAGAGAAAGAGAGAGAGAGAGGAGTACAGAGTTAAATAGAATAAAAGCTGATTCTGATATAAGAATAATGAGTGTGTGACACTGTTTAGCTACTTAAAGTAAAATCAAAGTGATTTTTATTAAAGAATTAACACAAATATTTGAGTCTAAACTATGTTATTATGTATTTTTGTAAATGTTTTGTTTGTCTTATAAATGTCTGAAATATTGTGGATGAAAATAAAAAGGTGATTCAACTAGATTAGATGATGTTGTGTTTTGTCTATTTTAGTGTTTTAAGTGTCGATTTAAAGTCTGATTAAAAGATGAAATGTGTCAGACGGTGAGCTCTCCTCTTCTATTACAACTGTTTATGTTTAATAACTGAGTGTAACATGATGAAACTGTCTGATAATAAATATCTTATTGTATTTAAACACTTACAGCGTCTCATCTCTCTCTACTCTGATTTAAAGATAATAGGAATACTACATTACCCATGAGCCTCAGCTGCCTTTGCTTTGGAGAATGAAGTCATGGTTCATTCCAGTTGAACTCAGAAGTCAGAATTTCCGAGTTCCCGTCAGAAATTACAACTGGACGCCTCCTGAAGTCGGATTTCTGACTCAGAAGTTTGGACGAACCTCACCAGCAAATCCCAGATGTAACCTCGTCGCATCAACAGTGAGAAAGTTATAATAACGTCCTGTTTATTAGCTCTTATTAAATCAGTCGTACACTAAACACTGTCCAACTTCTACCTGTGGACGTGTTGCTACGCTGTTTGTTTCTATCAGCTGGTAACGCTATCAGGTGCGAACCTCACTGAGAGTCGATCTTTCTGTGATGAGCTGGATGCAAGGACGAGGCAAAGCAGGAATTATTACTTAATGCACGTTTAATTATGAGCTCGGATCAACCGTCTACATGCACGAGACACATGACAAAGATTTGACCAGAGTGCAAGACACTTATGGGCTGATCTACTAAAGGTCTGCGTGTGTAAAAACTTGACATCACCTGCAAAAAATGTGCAGCTGATTTACTAACGCAGCGCACTGAGGTTTGCATCTTTCAACTGTGCAAGATAGTACGCGCTGTTTATTCAGTACGTTTACCGTAATGACTGTAATATGAGGCGTTTTAACCCCAGTGTGTAAAATACAGGGAGGAGAAAATGTAAATATGTTATTTAGCACACGCATTGTGATTTATCAAACCTGAAGGTATTATTTCTGACGCTAACTGCGTCTATAAATAATACGTTTGAAGGACAGGTGTTAACCGGCTGTTACTATGGAGACGAGGAGACGGAGACACAATGACAGAATACACACAGGGCGGAGTTTTTTCCACCTGGGTTAATATATTTGGAATATTTTTGGTTTTACTAACAGCATTGACTTTGTCACTAATACTCTCCCATATTTCGGTTTTTTTCTGGTATTATTAGTTGTTGTTATAACTCAATATATTAGTTAACCTCTTCCACTAGAACCTGATCACATTTCATTTTGTGCTTGCAGCTTTCTGCTCGTCCAAACTCTCCATTAAGACACAAAACCCTCATTTAAATACTGCTGTCTGCACCTGTTGCACCTGTTTTCATTAAGCAGTTATTCTTAGTAGATCACCTGCAAAACACACGCAAACGGCACACGCAATCTATTGCAGCGTGCACGCAATTTAGTACCTACTATTTGGGATCTTAGTAAATCAGGCCCTTATACTCTTACTGGTATGTCCGATATTTTCCAAGAGGTATCATTGACAGAATATAATCTAATATATATGAACTCAATTTGTCTTATATGTGTCATTCTGCTACTGTTCCTAGACAGTCTGGCGCTTGACCATATGTAAAAATACCCACTAACACTCTGCTACGACTGGTTTTCTAACTTCTTGAACTGGAAAGATTCAAACTCAGGCTTGACGTCATTCCCAGCTCCGACTTCCAGCTTCCGCTATAAATGAAACACAGCATAAAAGAAGCGATACAGCTCCGCAACTCAGCCTAGCTACCAGGTTCCCTCCTACAGGCCACTCGCGGTACTGCAGCAGAAAATACATAAAAGAGACAAAAAACAGTCTTTCGTGCATGAAGGTTTTATATTCTTACAATAGAGTTTAAAGTTTGTGTCATCATTTCGCCAGGTCGTAATGCCAGTCGGCCAAATACGTGCATGATGCCATCTGGTTGCCGTGGTAACAGTGAGGAGTAGCAGTGGTTCAGATCAGATGACGTGTATATAAATATGTGGGCAGATTTCCTCATTCGGAGGCGGAGGAGCATTAACACAACAGTGGACTTTGTTTCCCGTTTTCAACCATGAGACAGTTTAGAGAAAACACGTAGCTACGATCGCGCCATAACCTTTAACCCTGTTGTTGTTATGGTAGCCATGACGACGGATGTTGTGGCCTAACTTTAGGGAAGTAATAACGTTAACCCGCACCACACGTTTCTCTAGACTTAACACACGGATGATTTGAACCCAAACTAAACCCAACCAGAGCTCAACCGCAGCGCTGCCGCATCATAAAACACGATTATTGATTAACAGTGACGAGGCGCCACATTACGCAATAAACAGTATGTGTCGGTCTGGAGTCACATGATCAACACAGATGTGGACGACGTGTTGAAATGTAAAGTTTATGGCTCGTGTAATATTCTTTTTATTATAACTAATATTATTTATAGTTATTAGTCTCAAAGTGTTTTACTGTTTATTATCATTTGATTTGTCGTCTGTGAAGCACTAAACCTGCATTAAAGGTATAAATAAAGACTGACTGATTAAAATGAATCATACACACAGATACATACTCACACACACACACACACACACACACACACACACACACACAATTACATGTTTTCAGGTGCCGTTACAAAATAGTTTTGTATCATATTTCATACATTAATAATCTCTGTTCAGTGAATCTGAGTCTAGTTTGGTTCTTATATCCAGAATCAGGATCAGCTTCACTCGTTGGTACGACTCAAGGTGGCAAAGGATCCGTCTGTAGATCAGAGGTGTCAAACATGAGGCCTGTGGGCCAGATCCGGTCCTCTTTTTCCTCCCTTTCTTCCTTCCTTGATTCTGTTCATCCGTCCTTTTCTTACCTCCGTCTTTCCTTCCTTCCTTCTTCCCTCCCTCCCTTTCTTTCTCCCTTCCTTCCTTCATCCCTCCCTTCCTTCCTTCCTCACTTTCTTCCTTCTTCCCTCCCTTCCTCACTTTCTTCCTTCCTTGATTCTGTTCATCCATCCTTTTCTTACCTCCGTCTTACCTTCCATCTTAATCTCCCTCCCTCCCTCCCTTCCTTTCTTCCTTCCTTCCTTCGCTGGTGCATATCTTCCGTTAGACTCATGTTCAGGATATTTTCAGATATTAAATAATATTATGTTTGGTGTCATTTTAAAGGAAACACTCTAAGCTTTCATTCAAGCTCTTTAGTGAATCTTTATGACAGATACAGTTCTCTCTGGAGCTCTTCAAACCTTTAATCACACATGTAGGTATTGCGGCCTCCTCATACATACATACATATAGATACATAAACATAAACATATAAATATACATATGAGTCTTCTGGCTGTCCAGTAATGATCCATCAGCAGGATCTCTCATTAGTTGCTCAGAGGTTTGTTTCTGCAGGGATTTAAACTACCAACCGTCTGCCTTCACGCTGCAGCGCTGCAGCAGGAATCCCCTCACTAACCTCCTCAAGAGGAATTATCTGCATCTTTATGGATTTATGGGAGATTTATTGTTTTACACTGATGAGTATTTAGTTTAGTCTGCTGCCGTAAAATCACATAAAAGCCCATAATAATGTTCATTGTACACAGTAGTATTTGTGTTTTCAAGTGTTTGATTGATGTTATATGGATGTTATGTCATGTGAGCGGCTCGGATTACAGCATGTTTGGACTTGAAGTAGTGTTATTATTATTAATATTAATGTAAAACAAAGACTTTAACTTACAATCATGTGTAATATTATCATTATTTTATGTTTTTACCTTCAATTGAATGTTATCCCCCTTTTATTTTTAATTAGAAACTTAAATTTAATCCCTAAATATATAATATAAATAAGCTTTTTAGACATTAATGAAGGTGAAATATTTGTATTAAGTTAGAAAGATATTTAATGTAAAGCAGAACATTTATCGCATATTTGACCTTCAGTAGATTCATATTTCCAGTTATTTCATTAATATTTTTAAACATTAGATGAAAAAACTAACGAAGCAACTTAGCATGAAACACTTTTAAACTATTAATAATCACACAATATAACATTTAACTTGCAGATTGCTGCAGGTGTAAAAGTGACATTTCACCATTTGATATCAAACTTCTGCTTTGCACTAATTCAAAGACATAAATCTAGATATTTGTGTGTTAATAATATTAATAAATGAACATTTCTGACCTTTGATCTACTTGAATATTGTCAGTTAATCTTAAAAACAGCAGGAAGAAAAGCATAAAACACATTTTCATGCTCTAAAAAACAACAATAAACTAAAAATCATCATTGTGCTGCAGAGCTTTGAATTAAAACAACATCTAAACAAAGCTTCAATAAAAAACAAGAAGAGGAGAAATGAAATGATTATAAAGTCATAATAATGCATCTTATTATTTATAAACACCAATAATGAACTTTAACCCAGTTTGGATCAAATACAACAACTTTAACTTGAATAAACTTTAGATAAAAACTGCCACAGCTGTTTTGCTGATCTGCACATGAAAGTCAGAAGATACAAGTTATTAACAATCAATAACATGTTTAATGAGAGTCTATTATTATGATTAATACGTGTAAAATAAGAAAATAAAACTAAATCTGGGTCAATATGGGAATATCGGATATTGGAAAAAAGTCAATATCGAGCATCCCTACTTCCTGATATACTCTGACACTGAAACACAACGTTAAGTTTATAATAAATAACTTTAATTCACGGTCAGGAGATGAAAACAGCTGTTAATGATCATTTCACAGAGACAACGAACGCAGATAGTTAGCTGATCTTTCTTTATTTTCCTTTATTTAACAAAATAAAAGCTTCATTAACTCTTTATTAGAGAGAGTTGGCCAAAAAAAAAGCAGCATAAATGTTATGATGTGTTATAAAAGTGCACATAGAGGTATGACTGCCAAAAACATAAACTATGATAATGACACAGCGCCTTAGTGTTGATTAGAGTTGTTCCGATTCTGACACCAGTATCGGAAATGCCTCGATACTGGTGAAAATGCTGGCATCGGTCCAGGCACCGAACCGATACCACGTAATTTATTAGAAATAGGAATCTATTTACTGGTTAGCTCCGTTAGCTCTGACACAGTTCTTGATCACCTGACACCTGTTACAACTAACGCGCTAACGTTAGCGCATCATGTCGGCGGTTTGGCAGTACTTCACAGTGGATGTTCCCACCAGTAAGACGGCGAATAATTATTCCTATATTCATTTAGTTAAGTTGCACTACTGTTTTATACTGCTTCCATTTGCTGTATTCATTCATGTTTTACGAAGGGTTTAACCCTGACATCCCAACTCTCCAGGAAGTTCCGGTATTCCCGCATATTGATATCATCTCCATGACGACCGTCAATGAGACGTAATCTTCCGGAATCTGTAGTAAACGAAAAAGAGCGTGCACCAGAGAGAGACAGCGTGTGTGTGTTTGTGTGACTATAAATGCAGCGCTTGTGAGAGCAAAGTGTCCTTATAACTCTGTGTTGCTGTTGATTGCACCGATCGCACCCCGCCCCCGGACAGACACTCAGGGCGTACTCACACTAGGCAATCGTACCATGCCTAAGCACGTTTGCCCCTAAAATCCGGATTATTTGGCTAGTGTGAGTGCAAGTGTACCGTGCTTGAGTACACTTCCCTGGTACGGTACGCTTGGAAGAAGTGTGCTTACGCTCGGTACACTTGGTCATGCATGCACACACGGTTACGTACACAATGCGCGAAACGTGGTGAAGATGTATAAAGCATGCGACCATCCCTTTACAACAACAGTAGCAATGGCGCCGCCTCGCGTAGTCAATAACTCTTGACGGTTGAGACTGCAGACTGTTTCCAAAATGGATCCACAAGGCCAACACAGTCATTACATTTTGAGCCATGTTTTGTTGTTCGTTCTCCATCTTGCTGCTGCAACCGGGTAATAACAACAGTCACTAAGTGATGACGTTGCGCCATGCGTATGTCGTATATCAACGTCATGACGTATATGTCGGATGTAACCATGCCTGAGTACACTTGGGTTTGGGTAATGTGAGTTCCGGCCAGTGGGGGACAGGGGAGGGGGGACATTCGTGCTTCAGCACGGTACGGATCAAATGGCCCTAGTGTGAGTGCGCCCTTAGTGTAACACCCCCCCCCCGAATGGACCTCCCTGAAATGCTTTTCTGCAGGATGGGATGTCTGTTGTGGCCTTACCACAATGATAATCATATCACAGTCATGCAGGCGTAGTATGATTATTTTTTTTAGCACACTGGTATCGGTACTCGGTATCGGCCGATACCCACAGCACAAGTAATGGAATCAGTATCGGGAGGGAAAAAATGGTATTGGAACATCTTTAGTGTTGATGAGAGAATAAAGGAAAACTAATGAAGAGAGAAGAGAGAGAGAAGAGAGAGAAGAAAGAGAGAAGAATGGAGACCAGCAGCAGAGATAAGGAGGTGTGTGTTTGAACTATAGAGTCCATGTAGTTCCTCTGTCACCTGTCCTCAGTAATCCATTAACCAGCTAAACGCCATAAAACTCTATTTTATGGAAAGTTTGATGATGGCGTCGTAAAGCCTGAAGCCTGTTTATGACCTCGCTGCCTGATGCTGCTGCTCTCCTTCACTCAGTCTGTATGTCAGTAGAAACAACAACCACATCACATAGAAACTAATCTGCAAATATCCAAAAAACTAAAAATGTATCATTAAAAATACCCAAAAGTTGTACTAATGAAACAAATACATGTCTATATAAAGATGTTTGTGTTAGTGTCCATGTGGTTTAGTTTAAATTTAAAGGGTTAAAATGTGAAAATAAACGTGTGAATAACTTGCACACATTCTTTTTTTGTGGACCGAGCATCAAATTTGTACTTTTAATCCATTTAGAGAGAATATATTAGAGGATTATGGCTAAAAAATTAGGTATAATTTCATTTAAATGAGGCCTATTGATCATAATTCCCATAAATAAGTGTAAAACTTGTGGTAATAAATTGGAATGAAGTTGGCTTAAATGGTTTAACACAGAATTGGGTGATAATTTATTTACTTTATTCTTTATAGACAGTCAAACCAAACCGGGTCAATCACAAAAGTTGCAGCAAGACATCATGGACGTCACATTTGATACCTATTGAGAATCTGTTTTCACTCCAAAAAAATGTCCATGCGTGAAAGTCTGATTAAAAAAAAACACAGATTTTGTTCATAAGTTGAAGGAGAGTATAATTACACGCACATTATTATAAAGCAGGTTTATTTTAAAGCAGCAGTCCATCAATAAGAAAAATGAAATCGGCTTCAGGTTTCCTCTGAGATGAATTATAATAACTATCAGAATAATTTTACATTTACAGGTCAATTATGTTTTTCTTATGTCCATGTGGTTTAGTTTAAATTTAAAGGGTTAAAATATGAAAATAAACGTATGAATAACTTGCACACATTCTTTTATTGTGGACCCAGCATCAAATTTCTGCTTTTAATCCATTTTGATTTTCTTTTCTCCCTTTCTTTATTTCCTTCTCTGTCTTTCTCTTTTTACTCCTTTTTCTTTCTTTATTCCTTCCTTTCTTTCCTGCTACTTTTAGTTCTTTCTTTCTTTCCTTCTCATCCTACTACTTCTCTTTCCTTCCTTCCTTCCTTCCTTCCCTCCCTCCTACTTCTAGTTCTTTCTTACTTTCTTTCTTTCTTTCTCTGTAGGTGGATAAAATATGTAATATTTATCATTCTTTTGTGGTTACACCATTTGACATTTTCAGGAGCATTCAGTCTTACTTTTGGTAAAAAATGGTTCAAATGTCATTTCAAATGATATAAAACCAACAAAAATACTAAATGTACATTTTAACAAACCTGATGCTGCTTTTAAATCTAGTTTAACTGATTCATGAATTCATCATCTTACCAACCAAGTTATTTATTTTATTTTATTTGAGGCAAACAGTGAGGAGTCACTAAGTGAATCCACGATGTTCACATTATTCTGGTTCCTTCTGTCCTGATTATCTGCTCATATTTATAAAGATTAAAATACGTCTGTTGAGCTGATTGATCTACAAGAAGCAGCAACAGAAACATGACTAGATAACAGCCACTGACTCACTTTATAAACATGAACATTTCCTTTAATTAAGACTTTTATTCAGGCTTCTTCATTTTAGATCTGAGTTTACTCAATCTGCACTATTACTCGTCTCTTATAAGCTAAAGAATATTTAGTTTTCTTATGTTTGTAAATGACAATAAATAAAGTCTGAAATCTTAAATCTAGCATCAAGTGAAGAGGACATGTGTGCAGATCTATAATAATAAATACAAACTCTTATAAATATGATCAACACGACAGGAACAGTAGATAGTTTATGAGCTGTTATATGACTTATATAGAAACCAAAACTATCTGCACACACACACACACACACACACACACACACACACACACACACACACACACACACACACACACACACAGGTAAAAGTCCAACATGAGCCGCCCAGAGATCAGGAACGGTTCTAACTACGGCAAATATTAAACTTCCTGCTACATTTATTACAGACTCTACTGATCAATTATATTAAAATACTTTTATTATTATTATTTTATCATTCATTTAATGCAGGATTTTTATACTTGCTGCTTTTTACAGGATCCACCGCTGGAATTTTGTCACTGACACTTGGTTGGTTTGCATGATGTCATATAATCATATAATCATATAATCATATAATCATACGTAGCTCTGATTAGTCTGACATGTTCGTGGTCTTCTCAGGACAAGCATTACTTAACCTGACACAGTGACCTTCTTCAGTGCTTCCCACTTGTGTTTTATAGTAAGACACATTATATTTTAAAATAACATTTAACCACCAAAAAGAGATGAAAACATGACTAAAAGAGACAAAAAAGCCTAAAAACTACCAAAAAGAGACATCAAAATGATTAAAAAGAGACTTAAATTGACTAAAGGAACTTAAAAACGACCAAAAAGAGATGAAAAAAAGACTAAAATCAAACTACAGTTAGTTAGAGTAACAGCTGCCATCTAGTTACCATGGTAACGTAGAGATGGAGAGACTCAAAACTACCAATAAAATAACATTTCAATCATTATTGCTGTTATATTATATATTTGTGACTCACAGACTCCTTCACAGTGCCATTAAAATCATAAACTAATTAATTTTATAGTTCAATTAAACCTGAACTACTGCTCTCATTTATTACTGCATCTATATTTATTACTGCCACTTTTTAATATTTACTTTTTTATCCATAGTGTCTTTTATGTGTCTCATTGTCTGTTTGCTGTTGTTATGTGTTATTATCACTTCTCAGCCACTAGAGACACACAATGACAATAAAGACATTAAATTTAATTATTTAATGTCTTTATTAAACAGCTTATAGGATTAAAGGCAGATGTTATGTAATTAATATACTTTAGTGAATTATGGGAAACATTGAGCTTTAACGCTTACATACTGTTCAGGGTTGTTTTTTATTTAACAAACAAAAGGTTTTCACAACACAATAGAAGCACAATAAAAATATAAAATACACAATAGAAAGATAAAAGCAATAAAATAAAATAATTGTAAAGTTGAGAGTTGTAAAATCACCATTTGCACATTTCTATTAGACTTTTCCTTAATGTGAACAACAATATACACAAATAGAAATAATGGGCTTTTCTGTGCAGGTTTTTACACATTTTATATATAAAAATGTGCAAATGTTTTATCTTTGTTATTTAAAAAATACAAATAAAAATCAGCATTCAAACATAAAATGTTCTCCTGGACAATAAAATAGTGATTGTTAATTAAAGTCGTATTCCCATAAGATTAATCAAACATTTGAATTTATGAATGAGAATAAGTGAAGAAATGAATTATGAGTCAGAATATGAACAGTATGTAAAGGGTGTGTGTGTGTGTGTGTGTGTGTGTGTGTGTGTACATGAATAATAATAAAACAGATTAATGATTAATACGTTTTTAAATATTGTTGATGTTTTTTTTTATTATATTCTGCTGCTTGACTGTAAATTAATTAAAAATAATAAAGTAAAGTTTAGTTTTTCTAACGGCCAATTTTATTTTATATATATATATATATATATATATATATATACACAGAATTAACCAGATAAATAAATAAATAAATAAATAAATAACAGGATTAGAAAGATCACATTCATTCTTTTTTGCTTGGAAAAAGCAAACAAACAATATTACTATTACTGCTTATAATAATAATAATAATAATAATAATAATAATAATAATAATAATAATTTCGTAGCAGATTGATAATTCACACTATTTCAAATATATTTTAAAATGTTTAAAAAGATCAAATCTAATGAATTAGTAAATCTCTGTGGTTCATTGTTTTGTCTTTAAAGTGAAAATAGTTCAAACATGAAGATTATTAAAAACAATTACAGCTCATCAGTTACACATGTGAGGAAATAAAGAATATAATAATAATAAATTACTTATAAAGATCATTTTCATCACCTATTTTCTAGAGATGCTGTAATGTCTCGTTGTTCTTGTAACAATGTAATTTCAACTTTGAATAAAAACATAATTAAAATAAAAGTAAACAATAAATGAAACCAGTGAGGCTTTTAATATGAAACATTACAATTACAGTTTCTATAAAGACTATTTTTAATCATGTATAACAACAAAAAACATGAAATTATCACATATGAGAAGCTAAAAACATTAAAAAATGAATAAACCAAACAATTACCAATACTGTCATTAAATAATAAAATCATTCTTGCAGCTTGAATGTATTTTGGGGGAAAATAAATCATATTTACACCAAATTAACCATCATTTACAACCCTTTATATCACTGTGAGACATTAATTTAAATTAACAATAGCAACATATTGATTTATATATAAATCATTAATAATATCAGTACAAACACGACTGCTACTGTTGTAATATTATAATAATAATTCAGTTTATTTATGCCACATTTTATACAGAAGAGAAGGTTTTTAAACAAAGACTTTAAGAGGCTTTATAGTTTCTTACAGTTTTTCTCATTTCACTAAATATTTGAAACACAAATTAATTCATAATGTTTGTTAATTAAAAATGAGTTAATTATGAGAGAATTGTGTTTTCCTGCTGTTGCTGTAAATCATGTAAAGACTAAATTTAATAAGATATGAAAGTTTATCCTGCAGAGCATTTTTCATCATCTAATGTAAGAGCGCCCCCGTCTGGATGAAGCCTGAACAAGTCATTTTAAACCTATATAACTACTATACAGGGTCGAAATTGACCCATTTTTACATTTTAAAGCTTAAAAAAATAAATATACACATTTCATTTGATGGACTTTTACCCAATCAACAAAAACTGTAACTAAAATGCATCTTTTTGTTACTTTTTGTGCAGCTGATTCACATTTTTGTGTATAAAAATGCCCAAATTTGACTTTTTTTTTTTTAAATCAGAAAACTCCAAAATCAGCATTCAAACATATTAAATTCTTTATATTCTTGTATTATATAAGTAGAAAAAAACAACTGTAATATCAGATTAACTTCATAGTCACTGATCACTGTGATGTTATCTGCTGCTGCCACCTAGTGGTCAACAGAGGAATTACATTAAAGGACAGTTTCATTACTTTCCAAGTGTGTTTTAAACCAGCAGTCTATTATGAACATTAACCCTCCTGTTGTCCTCGAGCCAAGGAAAGATGGAAAGATGGAAGGATGGAAAGAAGGAATGATGGGAGGGAGGAAGAAGGAAGGAAAGGAGGAAGGAAGGGTGGAAGGGAGGAAGAAAGAAGGAAAGGAGGGAGTTAGGGAATTTTTCTTACTTTCTAGATAGGATTGTTTTATTTGTTATTTTGGCCATCCTGAAGAACTGTCATAATATATATTTATATCTATAGGTTCATTAATTTATTTGTATTAAAACATTTTCCTTATACACAACCTAATTTTGCTCGTGGCTGCTTGGGATTTGGGGAAGATGGGGCTTATTCACGTTATGCCCTAGGTACCCTTAGACTGGGGCATAACAGGAATGGTCTTTGTTTGAGTAAAAAACGTGTCTAATTTGGTCATTTTAGCGTTACCCTCATCCTGCTTCTTTCTTTCCTTCCTCTTTTGCGCGCCAATTTTTTGTTTGGGTTTGCTAAACATGATACCACCTTTTCTAGTCAACTTTCATACTTCCTTTTTTTTACCTGCTGAAAGGAGAAACAACTCACGTCACGTCATCGCGACTCATCGTGACTAACAGCTATCAAGGTGATTGGACAAATGATCATTTCCTCCTCCTATACCAGCCACTCTTACTGCCTACCTTACCGACCCGCAAGAGCTATTTCATTCACAAAATGATGGTCAGTCACTGATGCCAATCGATCAGTGTGACAAAAGTGGAAGAAAACCACAGTAAAAGAGGCCAAAACCCTCTTTAAACAGCCCACAGAGCATCCAACGGAGGTGGGCTACAAGTCTGGTGGGTTGTACCCTCCAAAGTGGGACCAAAATCACCTTTGCATCCTTTCAGTGACTCATGATTGTTTTATAAGGATGGACACACATGTTGAAGCCCAATAAATAACTTCTGAACACATCATGATCCTGTATTGATAGATTTCAATAACACCAAAATGCCAAAAAAACCAACAACAACACAAAAACATTGTTAAGTTAACATCCAAAGCTAGCCATACAATCAAGGAGGTTATTTGGTTATTAGTTATGTTTATAATTCCACTTAGTTAGCTAACAAGCTAACAAAAAAACAAGCATGTTCTATTCAAAAATGCTTCAGACTCATCATCTAAGTATTATAATGTATGTATTATGTCTAACCAGCATGTCAAGTTAAAATTAACTGTTATTATTTTATGTTCAATTTGTTCAAAAATACAACTTTTATGTTGCAAGAAACACCAAAATCATTATGATAGATTCAATAAATAATGCATACCCTTATTCTGTCTTCTTTTTTCCATCTCCAATTTCCTTTTTTTCCGTCCTTCAGCCCCAATCCCAAATGTTCTTTTAAGAGCCATTTATCTAAGGTTGGGGTCATCAAAATAAATAAATTCCTTATTGAGATGTAATGTAGTTAACAACTGATTCACGAATGGCGCTGTTCCTATCTTGCCTAACCATTACGTCACACACAATACGTCTACGTAACCATGGCAACACGCTGCACCCAGAGCCCTGTAGACTTCTGGTTGCAACTGTTGTGGCTATAAAACGGTGGATAAGTTGATTTGAGCATCATGTAACCCCGCGAAACATCTCGTTTCACTGCCAGGGCTTCATTCATCTGTCATATCATGATATTTGAACAGTCTAGAAGCGCCACACAATTACATTACTTACTTTATCCCAGTTTAAGTTAGCAGGCGGCTAACCGGAAGTTAGCTTCCCAACTCGCAGACGTACTGGACAGTCGGCAGATTCTCAATATTTAAAATATCCTTATGTGAACTACACAGAGATTTATCTGCTGGTGATAGGCTTGATCAACGTTGTGTGAACTCATTTGACAAGGGCTTAAATGTAACGGACGTTAATTTATATGTAAACGTCCAACATTGCAGTTTGTGGAGCAGACATGTGGCCCCCCCTACCGGTTGTGGCCCTAAACAACCGCATAGACCGTTTATGCCACGGGCCGGCCCTGGATATCACAGTAAGGAGGACCAGTGGAAAGACTCACAGGAGTCAGTGAAAGCTAAATACAGCTGCACTATATATCCTGACCACAAGGTGTCGCTGCTGCACTATAAAATGTGCATACAATAATTCAGAGGTGATCCAAACAATTCACAATAATCCACACAAGGTTTTACAAAGCAATAAATATGCAACACATAAATGGTGACTAAATGACCATTGATTTGGTTTCTGCCTCAATAATTTGATTTATAGGCCAAAATGTTTGAATTTAAGGAGCAAATGTCCCTTCAATGTTAGTTCATGCAGTGTTTTGATCAGGTCACATCAGGCTGGACTCCAGACAGCAGCTTCTGTTAACTGTATAATACATCTGGAAACTTTTTCAGGGTTACAACAGCGGCTCACATCTAGTCAGTGATCAGATCACAACCCGTCAACATCCCGACCAATGATCAATCAGATCACTGGGAAAAAAAGTCTTCATTTCTACAAGATCCCGACATGGACAAACATTGTGAGTTTAGAATAAAGTGACAAATAAAAAAAGCAAAGCATATTTTCTTTTAGTTTAGTTGTAACATTTTATTGTTCCAGACTTTCTTTTTCCACTCTTTAACACAGAGCTTCACACAGAGAGCTTGTTTACAACACTAAACATGTAATGATGATTTTTAGCTGTGCAAATGTTGTTTCATGCATACAGGTGATGAAGGTAAAGAGGGACTGTTTCCATCTTACATGGTGAACATCAGATGACCACTGAAGGTGCTGAAGTGATGGTTATTGTCAAACACTCTTTTGTTAGGAAACATACGTATAGACACCTTATCGCCTTTCTCCAGAATCAGTGTGACACTATTAGAGGCAGACCCATAATGTGCTGTCTGTTGCTCAAATGCACCAAAAACATGATGTTCATTCTTGTACAACAAAACACCTGCAGCATGTTCATTGTCTCCATGTGCACCCACGTGGAACTCGAAATGGTAGGCTCCTCTCAGCGGGGCAGTGAAAATACCTGAGAAACATTTGGTTTTTTAGTTATTTCAAATGAAAATGTAACTTCTGTCAGTCAGGTTGACATCAACATTGCAGAAAAGTGAAATTAACTGTTGAAGTTTGTGAGTTCAGATACCTGTGTTTGAGTCATAGGCATGTCCAATGTTTGTGACGACATATTTGTAGACCAGAGGTGTTCGTTTCTTAAAGGGTCCGAAATGTCTTCTATGTTCAGCATACAGAGAGGCTGAGAAAGCCACCTGTCCACCTGAGAGAAAGAGAGCAATGTAAACTATTATTTTAGTGCTGAACACCATTTTATGTTGTTTTTAAACTAATGAGCATATGTTTAAAACAAAACTTGGTTCAAGTCTTAACTTTTCTAAAGCAAACACATTTATCACCAGTGGCAGATTTAGATTTGGGTGATATGGGCAGCCTCCTGGGGGGCATCTTGCAGAGAGGCACAGGGCGCACATAGCAAAAACAAACCCAAAACATAACAAAACAAAAAAGATCGGTTTTCAATGGCTTTTGCATGTAACCGTGTGGGTCAGTTAACTTTGTTGAAGTGGGCTTTTCCTTGTTCTAGTTAGTGAACTAACAGCTTCTACCTGCTGAGAAGATCTCACAGTCAGAAGTAGGAGATGGTTAGAGGCAGGGGGAGGTTGATCTCAGACACTGAAAGCCTGAGGTAGAAGGAACGAGGGAATCTAGCACACATAATTTTGTATGGTAGCCTACTGATGCAAAAATTAAAATCAGTCACACTACCAAATAAACCACAATATATACTGTTAATCTGTAGTTTCACAGACACACTCTAGCATTGTTTTCTGGGTTGTGTGTGAAATCATCAAGAATAATATAAAACTAGTCTGTACATATGGGTTTCACCCAAGTTACAATCGCCACTGTTGATCTCCATTAAATCCCTGCTTACATATGACTAATTCAACAGGACAGATTCAGTAATCAACATTAATGATCAGAGCAGTGATGAATTCAACACAATACCATGTAGCTGCTGCTTCAGCTTGTCCACTTCGGTCTCCTGCTTTTCCACCTCAGTCTTCTCCTTCTTCAACTCATTCTTCAGCTTGTCCACTTCGGTCTTCTGCTTTTTCAACTCATTCTTCAGCATGTCCACCTCTGTCTTCTGCCTTCTTGTCTGTGCTGAAAAAATAGCATAAATAATACTCTGAGTTTGATTTTACATTGGTCCAAAATTAAGACGAACCTGATTAGGTTAAAAAACAACAACAAAAACCCCCCCAAAAAACCTCAAATTCTTTCAGATGTTATACTGAACCTTCATTGTCTTTTTGTAGTTGCCCAATCTCCACCTTCTGAACAGCCAATGAGGCGGTCATCTCTCTCAGCACAGCATTGATGTCGTATGGAAGAGGTTCGTACGGCGGTTTATAGTCAGCGTTCTTCGTAACCGACCCTGTGGAGGCAGAGCAGACCAGCAACAGCAGTGGGAAAAACACAGCGAGCTCCATTCTCACACTGATGGTTTGTGTTCAAACTCATGCAACCTTTATATAAAGCAGAGAGAAGAGGCGATAAAGATAAAGAATGTGGACAGATGTCACAGATATGTGCATAAATCACAATCATACCTTTTCATCCCTGATAAAGAACAGACCTGGCAACATTTGAACTTGAAGGATCCCCTCCACTCAATAATAGGTTTTGCACTTCCTTGTGCAGAATGATGTTCGTGCAAACATTGACTCTGGTATGTTCACCTTTGGAAGCCAGCTGTACATAGTCATGTACAACAGGGGGGTTAGGGTTAGGGTCTGAGCATTATCAGGTCAAACATTTCCACAGTAGTGTCATATAAAACCCTATTCAGGTAACATTTGTGGAGTTTTGGTGCCAGACTGTACAACAACTTTCGTAGGAGACTGAGGCTGGATTGAATTAGACTGCTGGAGAGAAGATAGTGTCTAGGCAATCAGAAAAAACTTAAACACAGAGAATTACTCTGCTTTTGAATATTAATTTAGGTCGGATACTTTTTTTTCTTCTATTAGGCACAAAATGATATTCTTGAATGGTCTCAGGTGTATAAACATTTTCCCTGCACAAGGAAGTGCAAAACATATGACTGAGCGAAGGGGAATTCTAACTTTTAATTCTACAACAGAGCGAACCTCATTCCTGTACATATTTCTGGTGATTGGTGATGAGGGTGTGAATGCAGATGTGAGGATTTGATTGGTTAAGAATAAACAGGAAATTAAACAGTTTGCAGAATGTTTATTACATGGAAAATGTCCTGATAGTTTCATTTCTTCATACTGATCTTCTGTTTGTGATACTGGACCATGTCTAACATTGTATTACCTTAATACTTCAGGACTTGCATATAAAAATCATTTAAACTAATCTAAAACTAAACTAAGTTTCAGAAGTCCCCTGCAGAAAATGCAGAAGCATTACTGAAATTACAACAGAAATACATCTCTTATTTGTGATGAGTTGTGATGTTCTCTTCAGTAGTGTTTATTTCAAACA
Source organism: Scomber scombrus (assembly GCF_963691925.1). NCBI lineage: Eukaryota > Metazoa > Chordata > Actinopteri > Scombriformes > Scombridae > Scomber > Scomber scombrus. The sequence goes on along the minus strand of NC_084983.1, from coordinate 28,432,499 downwards.
GGTAGGTAGAGGTGTTTGTGTTCAACTACTAGTTAGCAAGTCAGTGATACTACAAGACCACATACATTTGAAGTTGGTGCATTTGTGAATCGAACAAAATGGGTTCAATTTTGATTCATTTGTTACTTTTAATTTAGCTGATAATAGGTAAACTTTTAGTACGATTTTAAATGTATCGCTTCTTTTGATTAGAGTTCTTTATGTTCTCCATGTGGTACTTTTCATTATTGATTAGATACATGTCTGTCACCATGTGGGATTTAGGTTTCGCTGTAAATATTTGTTCTCAATAATGTTCCCAACATTTAAAAAACAAAAAATGTTATTGATTAGGTAAACAAAATCTAACTAACTAACTAACGTTTTATTCTTCATCCTCAGCCTGAGCAAGTTTCAGGTCTTCTCATTCAAACAGACCTCATAATGTATTATATGAAATCCTTTAGACAATCACAAAAACAGCAAATGAGGAAATATAGAAATGTAAATGAGTAGTGTATCAGTTAATGAGATGTTAAATATGTAATCTGGGGGGAGAAATAAATGTGGGAACAAAAGCTGGGACACAGAGAGAAAAAGAAGGCATCTATATGAAACTGTTAAAGTCCCTGTTGTTACCTAGTGCAATATAAAGACACAGAAACAAGATTTGAAAGGAGTATAAATAAAATTAAAGGTAAAATGGAATAAAACATATTATATATATATAACATATTAAATAGAATAAAAACTACATTGCAGTGTCAGATAAAAGATAATAGTCCCAACTTTAATTTAATGAAAGTTAGTGGGAAACACAAGTCTTTGTTTGTTGTGTTATTTTCCCCTTTGAACACACAGTTTAAACATGCTGTATGTAACAGACCGGCTGCATAACTGCAGTACTGTGTTTCTGCCACTAGGTGTCACCAGTTAACATATAACATATAAAGTCGATGACTTTGACTGAACTTCATCTGAAGTTATATTTGACACTGCAGGCTGTTATTGAGAAATTTGAAATATATATATATATATATATATATACATCTTTGACTTTTTACCTGAATATTTGTGATTATTGAGATTAACAATTTACTTTGGCTTGATCATCAGACTGAATTGGGCCTTGTGAGCAACGTGATTGTTAATAGAAGCATTTCTCTTTCTGCACGCACAGATAACAACTCACCTGACATTCAGAACACCTGAAGAACCAGTTCAGTGTTGGCAGTCAGGTCAAGTTTATCTGTGTATCATAAACAGTTTCTTTGCAGCTACGTTTACAAATGACCTGAAAAAACCTGTTAAAGCAGTCACAGGCTTTTTCATCTTTAAAGAGTAACGACTGTTAGAAACATGCAGGCACATTTTTTTAGTTAGTTTTAGTTTAGTTTTTAGTCAACAAGAATAATTTATTTGACCTCTGAATTGGTGAATGTGAGACATTTCACACTCATTAGGACGTATTAGGATCCAATACATGATTACAACCTCATGAAAACAAATCATATCCTTATGAAATCTTCTGTTAAAACATACAAGATAAAATTCATGAATCTAAATGGAGGCTGAATATGTGTTTTTAGGGACCTAGAGGTCTTGGAAGGACATATCTAACATAAACAGGATCCTTAACAAGCTGCATTTATCCTTCATATCCAGTGGCCAAACATTATAAATTCATTTTACTCTCCATTACACATCTTCTTCACAAGTGTTTGATAGCCATATTTGAGGGATCTGTAAAATGTGTGTATTTATGTAATATATATAAGATTATTAGCTGATCAATTTATAGACTTGTTCTTTTTACTACTTAATATCGATATATTCCAAAGTTGCAGAATAGGTTGGGCCCTAATTTCGATAAACGAGGGAAATAAGTGAGACTTTGTGTGTGAAGAGATTTCTCTGAATGAACTTAGCCAGCCTGATAGACTCATGAGCCGCATCCTGTACTTTTCCTCAAATAACACATGTTTGAGGATGGTTGTGAACATGTTTCAATAAACCAGACTCTTTCTTCCTGAGTGTAAACGTGTTAGTGTTCATCATCAACACAGACAAACAGTCTGTTAGGTTTCTATTCTTTGTAAATGAAAGCACTTCTTCTCCAGCATAGCACTCTGCTTTATTCAACAAACATTTCCTGCTCCATTACATAACTTCAGAGGTGTTTTCCAAAACAGCAGTATCAGTCAGGCTAACCCTAACCCTCTCTGACACATTACTCCGCCCTGATTTCACAACACCCATTTCTGTCTCATCCAATCAGAGAGCAGGATGGAACATTATAAATGAGAAGAAAAGGAGAGGAGAGCAGAGAAGAGAAAGGAAGAGAGAAACGCACTCCCAGCTCATTATTTAAAATCATTTTAAAATTACGATGGAGTTATTTAAAATCAATCTATGGGGAAAACTGATATTGTTCAACTTTCCCTGGTTTAATATTTTAAAAGTTTTTCTCAATCGCATTGAGATTGATGGAATACTCGTCAGTGAAATTATTTTAACAATTATGAAGCGACTACTCTGTCGAGGATATATATTTATTTTATCATCAATAAATAACACCAGTGATGTCAATGAGAACCATGAATCGGCTCCTGATGACGACTAATACTTTGATATCGTATGTATGTAATTTTTACTAAATTTATCAAATTTCAGCGTTATCAATGGTATAACATGATTGTGTGAACAGACCATGACATTTTCAGTGGTGATCATAGCAGATGCAGAATTCAATGTGCTTCTCTCTCCTAAACTTCCTCTCTCTCCTCTCTACCCCAACCGGTCGAGGCAGATGGCCGCCCTCTTTGAGCCTGGTTCTGCCTGAGGTTTCTTCCTGTTAAAAGGGAGTTTTTCCTTGCCACTGTTGCCAAGTGCTTGCTCATGTGGGAATGTTGGGTCCCTTTAAATTAAACTTGAAGAGCAACGCTCGGTGCTCCCCGGAGAGGCACCGATCGCATCGCTCGGTGCGCCCATGAGAGTCACCGATCGCATGGCTCGATACGCCCCCAGGCATTGATCCATCTCTCGGTGCGTCCATGAGAGTCACCGATCGCATGGCTCGATGCGCCCCCAGGCATCGATCCATCTCTCGGTGCGTCCATGAGAGTCACCGATCGCATGGCTCGATGCGCCCCCAGGCATCGATCCATCTCTCGGTGCGTCCATGAGAGTCACCGATCGCATGGCTCGATGCGCCCCAGGCATCGATCCATCTCTCGGTGCGTCCATGAGAGTCACCGGTCGCATGGCTCGATGCGCCCCCAGGCATCGATCCATCTCTCGGTGCGTCCATGAGAGTCACCGATCGCATGGCTCGATGCTCCCCAGGCATCGATCCATCTCTCGGTGCGCCCATGAGAGGCACCGATCGCATGGCTCGATGCTCCCCAGGCATCGATCCATCTCTCGGCGCGCCCATGAGAGGCACCGATCGCATCGCTCGGTGCGCCCCGGAGAGGCACTGATCGCATCGCTCAGTGCGCCCATGAGAGGCACCTTCATGCTGCGGTATGAAGTGGTGCTACAGTTTGTTTGACACCAACCCTAGGACCATCAACCATCAAACTGCGCCCACCCAAACATTTTTGTCATAAATAAAGATTGATTGATTGATTGACTATGTGTCTTTGTGTTGTTTTTCTTTTTTATGAGCTTTGACTGAAATTATCTCTTAAATGAAATAAGTGAGGACCAAGCTTCCTAATGTGGTTTTTAAATGTATCTGTATATCATGTAATGATATATTTAATATATTAATCAAACTGATAGAATTATAAAATACAATTATAGTTTCAAAGGTTTAACAGTCATAGAAAATCCTTCATCAGTTCTGTGTGTGGTCTGACAGCTCAGGCAGAGCAGATGAAAAAACTGAAAAATACAGAAGTCTAAAATAATTAAAACTGCTTTTATGTTGGAAGAAAAAAATGTGATCATGCAGGACTCCATCCCTCAGACTGAATTGGGCCTTGTGAGCAACGTAATTGTTAATAGAAGCATTTCTCTTTCTGCACGCACAGATAACATCTCACCTGACATTCAGAAGACCTGAAGAACCAGTTCAGTGTTGGCAGTCAGGTCAAGTTTATCTGTGTATCATAAACAGTTTCTTTGCAGCTACGTTTACATATGACCTGAAAAAACCTGTTAAAGCAGTCACAGGCTTTTAGTTAGTTTTGGTTTAGTTTTTAGTCAACAAGAATAATGTATTTGACCTCTGAATTGGTGAATGTGAGACATTTCACACTTATTAGGACGTATAAGGATCCAACACATGATTAAAACCTCATGAACACAAATCATATTCTTATATCCTTTATATTCAGTGGCCAAACATTATAAATTCATTTTAGACTCTATTGCACATCTTCTTCACAAGTGTTTGATAGCCATAGTTGATTAACACCGAAACATCAGTGTGTAAGCAGCATGATGGATGTAGAGCTAGTTTAAGTGTATATTTGTTAGATGAGAACTGAAGTGATTTTCCTGTTTTGCTGTGAGGGAGTCTTATCTGTCTTCTGAATTATATGACTTGACATGTACAGTATCAATCATATCGACTGTTATTTATAGATGGTTTGTTGGTGCTGATGCCAATTTTTTTCCAAGTTATCAGAAAACAAATGTTCTCAGTACACAAACACTTCTATCTGCTGGGTTTGTTTTTTAGTTTTTTTTTTACTATAATTGCTTTTATTTTCTGATTGCAGTCATTTAATGTTCCCAAGAATTGAGTTTAAAGGAAATCTGTTATAGTTTTCTCTTTTTACTTTGCATCAAGCCTGCATTATGTCAACGTTATATTACTGTTGCTTATTGCAGCTTCATCAGAAAAGCTTTGCTTCACAATGATTATGTAACCCAATTATTATGAAAAAAAAACCCAAAAACTAAAACACACTTGTTTATGTTTATTTTGATGAATTAGAAAACTGGAGCAACATCTAAAACTTCACTGCATGCATTTGGAATGTAAAGCAACATGATTTCTAACATATCAGGAGGTTAAAAATAACATGTATGTATGTATGTATGTATGCCTAAAACTTACTAAAACACAAATATAGGCCTTCATTTTGCGATCAACAGCGCCCCCTGCTGGACCCACATGCAAGTATAAGAAAAGGAGCTGATCTCACATTTAGCACATTCAGTCATTAATGATCAAGTCTAAATTGATCATTAATTTGTGTGAAGTCATCCTGATGTCAGTTTGGTTTTCAGTGCTGAACCAAACACTGTGATTTCTTATTGAATGCTAACTGATGTGTGAAGATGAATTAAATAGATCAGTAGTATTTAAAAGCCTCGGTATATTAAGCTCTTATTTGTTCTGTACAGTCCACATCTGAAGAGCTGCTCACCATCATGCCTGCTTTGTAGGACAACACAATAACAAACAGTAGTTTTCTGACATGTAGTTAAGTTAAATGTTGTTTATTACAGCTTTAAAACATTTCTCTAAGTAAGTGACATCCACATTGAGGGATTAGACAGTGATGCTGACATAATGTCTGTTTAACATATTTGATTTCCCAGACTGCTCCATTTGCTTTCTGTATTTTAAAAATTCACATATTCAAGTATAATTTTCCAGATGTATTTTCCAGCTAATAGAAGCTGCTGTCTGAACATAAAATATTGTGGCCTATGAATCAAATTATTGAGGCAGAAACCAAATCAATGGTCATTTAGTCACCATTCATTTGTTGCATATATATTACTTTGTAAAACTCTGGATTATTGTGATTTGTTTGGATCACCTCTGAATTATTGTATGCACATTTTATAGTGCAGCAGCAGCGACACCTTGTGGTCAGAATATATAGTGCAGCTGTATTTATTGCCCAAATTGACAGGAAAGCAAATTTAAGCAAATGACTTTCCCAGGTTAATTTAACAACATGAAAATACACTAACAGTGTTATTACTGCAATACAATTATATAAAAGTAGAAGTAGATAGAGGAGGTGTGTGTGGTCCTGAAAAGGGCCTTTGTGCTGTTCTCTATCAATTCAGACAGAATACTTAATATAACATGTAACTTTGAGCTTTATCTACATATTCAGTTTCTGCTGTCTGAGCTCAAAGTGATAAAGTTGAAACAGCAGCTACTGATAGTCTATTTGAAGCTTTATAAGATATCATTCATGTTTTTAAATATATTGAAGCTCCTTGCAAGTGATCAGTGTTGTGTAGAGCACTGAAAGTCTAACTCCCATTAAAAGTGACTTTATATTATATAATTTGTTCCCTCATCAAGACCTATTCTTGATCTAAGTGTTATTCTTAACTACCTGCTATAAAATTAAATTAAATGAACTGAATCAAACTACATAGATTATCTGATATGAAAACATTGAAGTCAATGAAAATTCAATGTAGAACAGAAAGCTTTGTCACTACAGGTGCTACTACCATTTATACTTTTAAGACCCAAAGCTAAAAAGACTGATATTGCACAAGATCATTGTTTATAGTTCACATGGCTAAGGGGAACAAACTGAGCTACTAGAAGACACTGAACATATTAAAAAGGAATAAAGCTCTTAGTAGAAGGAGTGTGTGGTCCTGAAAAGGACCTTTGTGTATTAGCAGCAGCAGCAGCTAGTTTACTTGGAGCTGGTGTACTTGGTGACGGCCTTGGTGCCCTCAGACACGGCGTGTTTGGCCAGCTCACCGGGCAGCAGCAGGCGGACGGCGGTCTGGATCTCCCTGGAGGTGATGGTGGAGCGCTTGTTGTAGTGAGCCAGGCGGGAAGCCTCACCGGCGATCCGCTCAAAGATGTCCCCCACAAAGGAGTTCATGATGCCCATGGCCTTAGAGGAGATGCCGGTGTCGGGATGGACCTGCTTCAGCACTTTGTACACATAGATGGCGTAGCTCTCTTTCCTTGTCTTTCTCTTCTTCTTGCCGGTCTTGGTGGCTTTAGACACGGCCTTCTTGGAACCTTTCTTCGGTGCTTTCACTGGATCAGGCATGATTGCAGTGGAAATGTTGTCTTTCTGACCGCGGCTGTTTTTATATGCGCTGCATGTAAATCTCACTGTGCCGTTTCTCGCACGGGATTGGCTGAATTATTAGCCCGACTGAGCATGCGCCAACTGAAAATAACGGTCGATCAAATTTTGAAATTTAGTAGTAGTTTAATAGTTTGATTTAAATTGACATTTAATCACCGTCCCCTCCTTCATCTGAGTCTTTACTGTTTAATATAATATATAGTTATATATAGTTTATGTATAATATAATAATATGACATATGTGACTTCCAGCCACATTATCAGTGATAGTAACATTACAGTTAGTGTAGTTATATTTGTACTTTAACACATTTTTGAGGTATTTTCTCTTTAATATTTGACTTGTATGCTGCTACAGTGTTTATCATGTGTATATTGTGCTTTTACTCTTACAACATGTATCTCAGGTTATTACTTAACGTTATATTTGTGAAATACAATTCAGAGTTAAAAATCTGGTTAATGTGTTTGTTTTTTATTCTGAGAAATAAAGCTGATTATCTAAAGGTCCAAGATTAAATAAAACATGTGTAGCAGAACTTCTTTATAGCTTCATTTATCATCTCACAACATCTCCAGTTTATCACAAGATTAAATTAATGACATGTAATTATGGACAAAGCTTTAGTAAACACTTTATACACTGATTCATGTTTAATAAGTGTATCATGGCTTAAGTTGAAACCTTGATAAATGATGTTTTTCAACACAAAAATACATCATTTCATTTACAGTAAAAATATATATTACAATTATTACAGGACAGATTTTAGTGGGTGGGTGTTTCTGCACAAGCAATTAAAAGATTAATAGGAAAAATATTATGTACCAGAGAAATATTGATGTTGGATGATAGTATACCTAAATTTGATTATTATAGCACAAATCTCAAAGTGGAAAAAGATAAACCTGCAGCACAGTTGATGAAGACGATTCATGTATAACATCACTAATTAAAAGTGTTTAAACACTGAGTATAGGCACATAATTATGATGCTTGCATGATTCATGCTCTCTTTTCTTGAAACTTAGACATATGTTGCTGAACAACACACTAAATATGTATACAGTAAATATAAGCAAAGGACTTTCCCAGGTTAATTTAACAGAGCATGAAAATACACTAACAGTGTTATTACTGCAATACAATTATATAAAAGTAGAATGGTGTTATTGAAATCTACAAATACAGGTGTGTGCAGCCCTGAAAAGGACATTTTTGTTCTCTATCAATTCAGACAGAACAGAGTACTTAATCTAACATGTAACTTTGAGCCTTTTCTACATATTCAGTTTCTGCTGTCTGAGCTCAAAGTGATAAAGTTGAAACAGCAGCTACTGATAGTCTATTTGAAGCTTTATAGGATATCATTCATGTGTTTAAATATAATGAAGCTCCTTTGCAAGTGATCAGTGTTGTGTAGAGCACTGAAAGATTAACTCCCATTAAAAGAGACTTTATATTTAATTTCCCCATATCAAGACCTATTGTTGATCTAAGCGTTATTTTTAACTACCTGCTATAAAATTAAATTAAATGAACTGAATCAAACTACATAGATTATCTGATATGAAAACATTGAAGTCAATGAAAATTCACTGTAGAACAGAAAGCTTTGTCATTATATTAATACGATTACAGGTGCCACTACATTTATACTTTTAAGACCCAAAGCTAAAAAGACAATGATGTATTGCACTATTGCACAAGATCATTGTTTATAGTTCACATGGCTCAGGGGAACAAATTGAACTACTAGAAGACACTGAACATATTGTAATAGTGCAATACCTCATTGTCCTTTTTTAGCTGCGTGTATCTTTTGTCTTAAAAGTATGAATGAAGGTTTAATATAGTAAAGCTTTTTATTCTATATTGAATTTTTGCTGACTATCAGTGTTGTCAGATCAAATCTATGCAGTATGATTGTTTCAGTTTAAATTTACTTTGATAGGTAGTTAAGAATAATGCTTAGATCAAGAATAAGTTGTTTTCATTACAAAGAGGCATGAACATAAAACATTAATTATCATGGCTTAAATGAACAATAAATTGTGCTAAGTCATCCTGGTGTCACACTGCTGCATTTATCAGAGTCAAAGTTTGGCTTTCAGTGCTGAAATACAGTTGTGGTGGAAAAACTGGAATAATTTTTTCCTTAATATTTACATTATATTATCCAGCGGGCCAGATTTAACCCCTCAGTCGCCGGCTCTGTCCCACGGACCTTATGTTTGACACCCCTGCTATACAGTGTTTACATTTTTCTTTAATGGTTGAATGTGAGAATGATAACGATGTAAATATGTTGGCAGCTATAAACAACATTGAGATTTTCAGGACACATTTTAGCCGATATGTCAGAGATATTTCACTTGTTATCAATATGTGCTCAGAATGAGATGATACGATTTAATCAGATATTTGCACATTTTATGTTCATGCCAGTTTTATCTATGTGACAGAGAAAAGCCACTGAGAGCATTTTATGTAAATGTATGTTTCATGAGCTGGCCTTTATAATCAAATGGTATAAATGACTCTACAGTGACCTTTATTTATAAAGTGTAAGAAGTAATTCATATAATTTGCTTCCTTTCAGTGACTCATGATTGTTTTATAAGGTTGGACACATGTTGAAGCCCAATAAATAACTTCTGAACACGTCATGATCCTGTATTTGTAGCTTTCAATAACACCAGTCTACCTTTATATAATTGTATTGCAGTAATAACACTGTTAATGTATTTTCACGCTCTGTAAAATCAACCTGGGACAGTCCTTTGGTTATATTTAAACATTTGTCAATGTGGGCAATAAATCTGAAATGATATCACAGTAAGGAGGACCAGTGGAAAGACTCACAGGAGTCTGTTAAAGCTAAATACAGCTGCACTATATATCCTGACCACAAGGTGTCACTGCTGCACTATAAAATGTGCATACAATAATTCAGAGGTGATCCAAACAAATCACAATAATCCACACAGAGTTTTACAAAGCAATAAATATGAAACACATAAATGGTGACTAAATGACCATTGATTTGATTTATAGGCCAAAATGTTTGAATTTAAGGAGCAAATGTCCCTTCAATGTTAGTTCATGCAGTGTTTTGATCAGGTCACATCAGGCTGGACTCCAGACAGCAGCTTCTGTTAACTGTAGAATACATCTGGAAACTTTTTCAGGGTTACAACAGCGGCTCACATCTAGTCAGTGATCAGATCACAACCCATCAATATCCCGACCAATGATCAATCAGATCACTGGGAAAAAAGTCTTCATTTCTACAAGATCCCGACATGGACAAACGTTGTGAGTTTAGAATTAAGTGACAAATAAAAAAAGCAAAGCATATTTTCTTTTAGTTCAGTTGTAACATTTTATTGTTCCAGACTTTCTTTTTCCACTCTTTTTAACACAGAGCTTCACACAGAGAGCTTGTTTACAACACTAAACATGTAATGATGATTTTTAGCTGTGCAAATGTTATTTTATGCATACAGGTGATGAAGGTAAAGAGGGACTGTTTCCATCTTACATGGTGAACATCAGATGACCACTGAAGGTGCAGTAGTGATTGTGATCATCATACACTCTTCTGTTAGCAAACATACGTATAGACACCTTATCGCCTTTCTCCAGAATCAGTGTGACACTATTAGAGGCAGACCCATAATGTGCTGTCTGTTGCTCAAATGCACCAAAAACATGATGTTCATTCTTGTACAACAAAACACCTGCAGCATGTTCATTGTCTCCATGTGCACCCACGTGAAACTCGAAATGGTAGGCTCCTCTCAGCGGGGCAGTGAAAATACCTGAGAAACATTTGGGTTTTTTTGTTATTTCAAATGAAAATGTAACTTCTGTCAGTCAGGTTGACATCAACATTGCAGAAAAGTGAAATTAACTGTTGAAGTTTGTGAGCTCGGGTACCTGTGATTGAGTCATAGGCATGTCCGATGTTTGTGACGACATATTTGTAGACCAGAGGTGTTCGTTTCTTAAAGGATCCGAAATGTCTTTTATGTTTAGTATACAGAGAAGCTGAGAAAGCCACCTGTCCACCTGAGAGAAAGAGAGCAATGTAAACTATTATTTTAGTGCTGAACACCATTTTATGTAGTTTTTAAACTAATGAGCATATGTTTAAAACATAACTTGGAGCTAGTCTTAACTTTTCTAAAACAAACACATTCATCACCAGTGGCAGATTTTGATTTGGGTGATATGGGCAGCCTCCTGGGGGGGCATCTTGCAGAGAGGCACAGGGCACACATAGCAAAAACAAACCCAAAACAAAAGAAGATCGGTTTTCAATGGCTTTTGCATGTCACCGTGTGGGTCAGTTAACTTTGTTGAAGTGGGCTTGTCCTTGTCTAGTTAGTGAACTAACAGCTTCTACCTGCTGAGACGATCTCACAGTCAGAAGTAGGAGATGGTTAGAGGGGCAGGGGGAGGTTGATCTCAGACACTGAAAGCCTGAGGTAGAAGGAATGGGGAACTACTGGGCCTACATAGATGATCAGAGCAGTGATGAATTCAACACAATACCATGTAGCTGCTGCTTCAGCATGTCCACTTCGGTCTACTGCCTTCTTGTCTGTGCTGAAAAAATAGCATAAAAAACACTCAGTTTGATTTTACATTGGCCCAAAATTAAGAAGATTAGGTTAAAAAACAACAACAAAAACTCCCCCCAAAAAACCTCAAATTCTTTCAGACGTTATACTGTTCCTTCATTGCGCTTTTGTAGTTGCCCAATCTCTGCCTTCATGTCACTCAGCACAGCATGGATGTCGTATGGAAGAGGCTCGTACGGCGGTTTATTGTCAGCGTTCTTCGTAACCGACCCTGTGGAAGCAGAGCAGACCAGCAACAGCAGTGGGAAAAACACAGCGAGCTCCATTCTCACACTGATGGTTTGTGTTCACACTCATGCAACCTTTATATAAAGCACAGAGAAGAATGTGGACAGCTGTCACAGATATGTGCACAAATTACAATCATACCTTTCATTCATGAGAAAGAACAGGCCTAGCAACATTTGAACTTGAAGGATCAACTATCACACGCTTGAAGTTTAATTTTTATTGACTATTTCCTCATTCCCTGAACAACAAATTACTAACAAGTTTCATGTGATATATGTTCCCAACATCAGGACAAAGAAATTACAGCTTTATTCTCATAATAATTATTCTCACGTATGATCTCAGGTGTACAAACATTTTCCCTTCAGTAGAAAGATGTGAAAACAGTCTTCCAGATTTAATGTTTGCTCATTCATCATTCTGCACAAGGAATTTCAAAACATATGACTGAGTGGAGGGAAATATTTACTTTTAATTATAATGTACAACACATAAAGAAGAGCTAACCTCATTCCTGTACCTATTTCCTGTTGGCACATTGAACAACATCTATTCTGTAGTTCTGTATTCTCCTTTGAGAAAATATCAGAAACCAAAAGGGACAAATTCATTTTACCATAAAAAGCTGTTAATAAGGCGCAACTTTGATACAACATTTTTCCATTTAAAAGTGGAGTGTGTCCTATACACCAGTAAAATGCAGAGAGAGGTCAGATCTGGGTTTGGTTATTGGTCCGTAAAGGTCCATCAACACTAAGAATGATAACAATAACTATGACTATAAAGATACAGATGTGAGTATCCACACTTATGAACTAGGACATCCTGTTGTTGTTACAGCAGATAAAGAAGAGTAATTAACTCTCAGTTGGACACTTTAGATAACTTTCGGTCTAAGATGCTTATCAATGTGCCAACACGAAACAGGTACAGGAATGAGGTTAGCTCTTCTTTATCTGTTGTACATTATAGAAGTAAATATTTCCCTCCACTCAGTCATATGTTTGCACTTCCTTGTGCAGAATGATGAAGGTGCAAACATTGACTCTGGAAGACTGTTTTCACATCTTTCTACTGAAGGGAAAATGTTTCTCCATGTTGAATTTAAACCTCAGTTTAAGGAGTTTTTGAGATTCTAACTCGTTAGGAAGCCAGTTGAATCTGTTCATGGTCTAAAATGCAGCTTATACACCTGAAACCATTCATGAACATCATTGTGTGCCTCATAGAAAAAGAATGTATCAGACCTAAATGAATATTCAAAAGCAGAGGAATGTGTGATTGCTTAGACACTGACTTTGAAACTACAGGTTATTTTGCAAACTCTACACACTAACAACCACAAAACCTTACATCAAACCTGCAAAAAGTTATTTATTGGGCTTCATTGTTGAAGCCCAATAAATAACTTCTGAGCACGTCATGATCCTGTATTTGTAGCTTTCAATAACACCAGTCTACCTTTATATAATTGTATTGCAGTAATAACACTGTTAATGTATTTTCATGCTCTGTAAAATTAACCTGGGACAGTCCTTTGGTTATATTTAAACATTTACAATGTGGGCAATAAATCTGCAATGATATCACAGTAAGGAGGACCAGTGGAAAGACTCACAGGAGTCCGTTAAAGCTAAATACAGCTGCACTATATATCCTGACCACAAGGTGTCACTGCTGCACTATAAAATGTGCATACAATAATTCAGAGGTGATCCAAACAAATCACAATAATCCACACAGAGTTTTACAAAGCAATAAATATGAAACACATAAATGGTGACTAAATGACCATTGATTTGTTTTCTGCCTCAATAATTTGATTTATAGGCCAAAATGTTTGAATTTAATGAGCAAATGTCCCTTCAATGTTAGTTGATGCAGTGTTTTGATCAGGTCACATCAGGCTGGACTCCAGACAGCAGCTTCTGTTAACTGTATAATACATCTGGAAACTTTTTCAGGGTTACAGCAGTGGCTCACATCTAGTCAGTGATCAGATCACAACCCATCAACATCCCGACCAATGATCAATCAGATCACTGGGAAAAAAGTCTTCATTTCTACAAGATCCCGACATGGACAAACGTTGTGAGTTTAGAATAAAGTGACAAATAAAATAAGCAATGCATATTTTCTTTTAGTTCAGTTGTAACATTTTATTGTTCCAGACTTTCTTTTTCCACTCTTTAACACAGAGCTTCACACAGAGAGCTTGTTTACAACACTAAACATGTAATGATGATTTTTAGCTGTGCAAATGTTATTTCATGCATACATGTGATGAAGGTAAAGAGGGACTGTTTCCGTCTTACATGGTGAACATCAGATGACCACTGAAGGTGCAGTAGTGATTGTGATCATCATACACTCTTCTGTTAGCAAACATACGTATAGACACCTTATCGTCTTTCTCCAGAATCAGTGTGACACTATTAGAGGCAGACCCATAATGTGCTGTCTGTTGCTCATATGCACTAAAAACATGATGTTCATTCTTGTACAACAAAACACCTGCAGCACGTCTTTTGTCTCCATGTGCACCCACGTGGAACTCGAAATGGTAGGCTCCTCTCAGCGGGGCAGTGAAAATACCTGAGAGACATTTGTTTTTTTTTTGTTATTTCAAATGAAAATGTAACTTCTGTCAGTCAGGTTGACATCAACATTGCAGAAAAGTGAAATTAACTGTTGAAGTTTGTGAGTTCAGGTACCTGTGATTGAGTCATAGGCATGTCCAATGTTTGTGACGACATATTTGTAGACCAGAGGTGTTCGTTTCTTAAAGGGTCCGAAATGTCTTCTATGTTCAGCATACAGAGATGCTGAGAAAGCCACCTGTCCACCTGAGAGAGAGAGAGCAATGTAAACTATTATTTTAGTGCTGAACACCATTTTATGTAGTTTTTAAACTAATGAGCATATGTTTAAAAGATAACTTGGTTCAAGTCTTAACTTTTCTAAAACAAACACATTCATCACCAGTGGCAGATTTAGATTTGGGTGATATGGGCAGCTTCCTGGGGGGCATCTTGCAGAGAGGCACAGGGCGCACATAGCAAAAACAAACCCAAAACATAACAAAAAAAAAAAGATCGGTTTTCAATGGCTTTTGCATGTCACCGTGTGGGTCAGTTAACTTTGTTGCAGTGGGCTTGTCCTTGTCTAGTTAGTGAACTAACAGCTTCTACCTGCTGAGAAAATCTCACAGTCAGAAGTAGGAGATGGTTAGAGGGGCAGGGGGAGGTTGATCTCAGACACTGAAAGCCTGAGGTAGAAGGAATGGGGAACTACTGGGCCTACATAAATGATCAGAGCAGTGATGAATTCAACACAATACCATGTAGCTGCTGCTTCAGCTTGTCCACTTCGGTCTTCTGCTTTTTCAACTCATTCTTCAGCATGTCCACTTCGGTATTCTGCCTTCTTGTCTGTGCTGGAAAAAAAAAAAAAATACTCCGAGTTTGATTTTACATTGGTCCAAAATTAAGATGAACCTGATTAGGTTAAAAAACAACAACAAAACCCCCCCGCCCCCCAAAAAAAAAAACCTCAAATTCTTTCAGACGTTATACTGTACCTTCATTGCGCTTTTGTAGTTGCCCAATCTCTGCCTTCATGTCACTCAGCACAGCGTGGATGTCGTATGGAAGAGGCTCGTACGGAGGTTTATAGTCAGCGTTCTTCGTAACCGACCCTGTGGAGGCAGAGCAGACCAGCAACAGCAGTGGGAAAAACACAGCGAGCTCCATTCTCACACTGATGGTTTGTGTTCACACTCATGCAACCTTTATATAAAGCAGAGAGAAGAATGTGGACAGCTGTCACAGATATGTGCACAAATTACAATCATACCTTTCATTCATGAGAAAGAACAGGCCTAGCAACATTTGAACTTGAAGGATCAACTATCACACGCTTGAAGTTTAATTTTTATTGACTATTTCCTCATTCCCTGAACAACAAATTACTAACAAGTTTCATGTGATATATTTTCCCAACATCAGGACAAAGAAATGACAGCTTTATTCTCATAATAATTATTCTCACGTATGATCTCAGGTGTACAAACATTTTCCCTTCAGTAGAAAGATGTGAAAACAGTCTTCCAGAGTCAATGTTTGCACGTTCATCATTCTGCACAAGGAAGTACAAAACATATGACTGAGTGGAGGGAAATATTTACTTTTAATTATAATGTACAACACATAAAGAAGAGCTAACCTCATTCCTGTACCTATTTCCTGTTGGCACATTGAACAACATCTATTCTGTAGTTCTGTATTCTCCTTTGAGAAAATATCAGAAACCAAAAGGGACAAATTCATTTTACCATAAAAAGCTGTTAATAAGGCGCAAGTTTGATACATCATTTTTCCATTTAAAAGTGGAGTGTGTCCTATACACCAGTAAAATGCAAAGAGAGGTCAGATCTGGGTTTGGTTATTGGTCCGTAAAGGTCCATCAACACTAAGAATGATAACAATAATTAAAGCCACAAGCGGCGATGGCGGGCCCTCGCTCACCCATGCCACCGCAGGGCCTGAGGCATGGCAGGGCTGTGGCGTGAAGCAGAAAGTGAGAAAAAACCTGGAAGGAGGCCAAAAATGCAATGTTTCGTTCATCCAGTAGGGGGCAGTCACAGGTAGTTACACATATGGTCTGGTGTGGTCTGGTGTGTTCAGGGCGGCCACTCATCAGTCATGTGAAGTTTGGAGTGAATTGGACAAAGCATTAAGGAGTTATGAGAGGTTGATGGTTCATCCACCAGGGGGCAGTAGAGTGTAACAAAACACAAGCGGTTGCGTTCAGGGTGGGACAGTGATTACACATGTGAAGTTTTGTGGAAATCGCACAATGATGATGTAAAATATGGCACTTCCTGTTTCCACTAGGGGCTGACACGAGTGAGATCGCCTAAGAGCGAATGGAGACCTTGAGGTCGGCACCCTGGACCTGTGTACCAATTTTCATGATGATACGAGTTCAATAAAGCCATCAAAAAGCCAAACGTATTTTCATGGCGAGGAATAGATGGTCGCCGCGTCGCCACACGGACGCCATTACTCGTAACTTCACAGTCTTCATAATGTAGTTTCACCAACTGGTTCTGAATGAAGTTGATGGGGCAAAGTATGTAATTTTAATGAATCTTAGTTAACTTCCTGTTACCACCGGGGGGCGCTATGAGTTACGTGGGAAGTTAATATATCGGGACGTTCAGGGCGGAGCCATCATCATGTCCAGCAAGTTTGAAGCTGATTGGATGAAGTATGTGGGCGTGAGAGCCACTCGTATGTACATGGCGAGCACGCCAAAGTTAGTTGAGCCCTGGCAGACACGCCCTTTGACCTACGGATGCGCAGAGCACAACTTAAGCTCAGCTAGGTCTGGAGATGTTGCGTACCTAATTTGAACTTGATCGGGCGAACGCTGTGGGAGGAGTTAATTTTAGGCGGGAAAAATCAAAACCAAAATGGCCGACTTCCTGTTGGGTTGAGGTCATGAGGTCAAAAGGCTTTTTTGTATATGTGGGTATAATACATATGTGTACCGAATTTTGTGAGCATAGGACAAAGTTAGCAAAATTCCCTATGGGCATTTTTGGACTTTGTAGGGGCCGCTATTCCGCCATTCTGCGTCGACCATGTGCGACCACCCAAAAATATCCAATTTCGGATGAGGCCGGACGTCCGTGCAAAAGTATAAGCATTTCCGCATTTGGGAAAGGGGCGAAATTGGGGCACGAAATGTCGGAAGAATAATAATAATAATAATAATAATAATAATAATAATAATAAACATTACAATTTCAATAAGGCTTTCGCCAGGTGACTTGCAGTCGGCGCACGGGCCCTAACTATGACTATAAAGATAAAGATGTGAGTATCCACACTTATGAACTATGACATCCTGTTGTTGTTACAGCAGATAAAGAAGAGTAATTAACTCTCAGTTGGACACTTTAGATAACTTTCGGTCTAAGATGCTTATCAATGTGCCAACACGAAACAGGTACAGGAATGAGGTTAGCTCTTCTTTATCTGTTGTACATTAGAGAAGTAAATATTTCCCTCCACTCAGTCATATGTTTGCACTTCCTTGTGCAGAATGATGAAGGTGCAAACATTGACTCTGGAAGACTGTTTTCACATCTTTCTACTGAAGGGAAAATGTTTCTCCATGTTGACTTTAAACCAGGGTTTAAGGAGTTTTTGAGATTCCAACTCGTTAGGAAGCCATTTGAATCTGTTCATGGTCTAAAATGCAGCTTATACACCTGAAACCATTCATGAACATCATTGTGTGCCTCATAGAAAAAGAATGTATCAGACCTAAATGAATATTCAAAAGCAGAGGAATGTGTGATTGCTTAGACACTGACTTTGAAACTACAGGTTATTTTGCAAACTCTACACACTAACAACCACAAAACCTTACATCAAACCTGCAAAAAGTTATTTATTGGGCTTCATTGTTGAAGCCCAATAAATAACTTCTGAGCACGTCATGATCCTGTATTTGTAGCTTTCAATAACACCAGTCTACCTTTATATAATTGTATTGCAGTAATAACACTGTTAATGTATTTTCATGCTCTATAAAATTAACCTGGGACAGTCCTTTGGTTATATTTAAACATTTACAATGTGGGAAATAAATCTGAAATGATATCACAGTAAGGAGGACCAGTGGAAAGACTCACAGGAGTCAGTGAAAGCTAAATACAGCTGCACTATATATCCTGACCACAAGGTGTCACTGCTGCACTATAAAATGTGCATACAATAATTCAGAGGTGATCCAAACAAATCACAATAATCCACACAGAGTTTTACAAAGCAATAAATATGAAACACATAAATGGTGACTAAATGACCATTGATTTGTTTTCTGCCTCAATAATTTGATTTATAGGCCAAAATGTTTGAATTTAAGGAGCAAATGTCTCCTTCAATGTTAGTTCATGCAGTGTTTTGATCAGGTCACATCAGGCTGGACTCCAGACAGCAGCTTCTGTTAACTGTATAATACATCTGGAAACTTTTTCAGGGTTACAACAGCGGCTCACATCTAGTCAGTGATCAGATCACAACCCGTCAACATCCCGACCAATGATCAATCAGATCACTGGGAAAAAAAAGTCTTCATTTCTACAAGATCCCGACATGGACAAACGTTGTGAGTTTAGAATAAAGTGACAAATAAAAAAAGCAATGCATATTTTCTTTTAGTTCAGTTGTAACATTTTATTGTTCCAGACTTTCTTTTTCCACTCTTTAACACAGAGCTTCACACAGAGAGCTTGTTTACAACACTAAACATGTAATGATGATTTTTAGCTGTGCAAATGTTATTTTATGCATACAGGTGATGCATGAACTGCAGTACCGTGTTTCTGCCACTAGGTGTCACCAGTTAACATATAACATATAAAGTCGATGACTTTGACTGAATTTCGTCTGAATTATAAGTTATATTTGATGCTGCAGGCTGTTATTGAGAAATTTGAAAAAAAAAAAAAAAAAATATATATATATATATTTATACATCTTTGACTTTTTACCTGCATATTTGTGATTATTAAGATTAACAGAGAAATAATTTACTTTGACTTGATCATCAGACTGAATTGGGCCTTGTGAGCAACGTGATTGTTAATAGAAGCATTTCTCTTTCTGCACGCACAGATAACAACTCACCTGACATTCAGAACACCTGAAGAACCAGTTCAGTGTTGGCAGTCAGGTCAAGTTTATCTGTGTATCATAAACAGTTTGTTTGCAGCTACGTTTACACATGACCTGAAAAAACCTGTTAAAGCAGTCACAGGCTTTTAGTTAGTTTTGGTTTAGTTTTTAGTCAACAAGAATAATGTGTTTGACCTCTGAATTGGTGAATGTGAGACATTTCACACTTATTAAGACGTATAAGGATCCAACACATGATTAAAACCTCATGAACACAAATCATATTCTTATATCCTTCATATTCATTGGCCAAACATTATAAATTCATTTTAGACTCTATTGCACATTTTCTTCACAAGTGTTTGATAGCCATAGTTGATTAACACCGAAACATCAGTGTGTAAGCAGCATGATGGATGTAGAGCTAGTTTAAGTGTCTAGTTGTCAGATGAGAACTGAAGTGATTTTCCTGTTTTGCTGTGAGGGAGTCTTATCTGTCTTCTGAATTATATGACTTGACATGTACAATATCAATCATATCGACTGTTATTTATAGATGGTTTGTTGGTGCTGCTGCCATTTTTTTCCCAAGTTATCAGATAACAAATGTTCTCAGTACACAAACACTTCTATCTGCTGGGTTTGTTTTTTTTTGTTTACTATAATTGTTTTCATTTTCTGATTGCAGTCATTTAATGTTCCCAAGAATTGAGTTTAAAGGAAATCTGTTATAGTTTTCTCTTTATACTTTGCATCAAGCCTGCATTATGTCAACGTTATATTACTGTTGCTTATTGCAGCTTCATCACAAAAGCTTTGCTTCACAATGATTATGTAACTTTGGAGAAAAAAAACAAAAAACTGGATTTGACTATAACTAGATAGATTAGACAACTGGAGCAAGAGTCTGCCAGTGGAGGAAAAAATAACTAAACATCTAAAACTTCACAGCATGCATTAGGAATGTAAAGCAACATGATTTATAACATATCAGGAGGTTAAAATGTATGTATGTATGTATGTATGTATGTATGTATGTATGTATGTATGTATGTATGTATGTATGTATGTATGTATGTATGTATGTATGTATGTATGTATGTATGTATGTATGTATGTATGTATGTATGCCTAAAACTTACTCAAACACAAATATAGGCCTTCATGTTGCGATCAACAGCGCCCCCTGCTGGACCCACATGCAAGTATAAGAAAAGGAGCTGATCTCACATTTAGCACATTCAGTCATTAATGATCAAGTCTAAATTGATCATGATGAAGTCGTCAGTTTGGTTTTCAGTGCTGAAACAAACACTGTGCTTTCTTATTGACTGCTAACTGATGTGTGAAGATGAATGAAATAGATCAGTAGTATTTAAAAGCCTCGGTATATTAAGCTCTTATTTGTTCTGTACAGTCCACATCTGAAGAGCTGCTCACCATCATGCCTGCTTTGTAGGACAACACAATAACAAACAGTAGTTTTCTGACATGTAGTTAAGCTAAATGTTGTTTATTACAGCTTTAAAACATTTCTCTAAGTAAGTGACATCCACATTGAGGGATTAGACAGTGATGCTGACATAATGTCTGTTTGACATATTTGATTTCCCAGACTGCTCCATTTGCTTTTTGTATTTTCACATATTCAAGTATAATTTTCCAGCTAATAGAAGCTGCTGTCTGAACATAAAATATTTTGGCCTATAAATCAAATGATTGAGGCAGAAACCAAATCAATGGTAATTTAATCACCATTCATTTGTTGCATATATATTACTTTGTAAAACTGGATTATTGTGATTTGTTTGGATCACCTCTGAATTATTGTATGCACATTTTATAGTGCAGCAGCAGCGATACCTTGTGGTCAGAATATATAGTGCAGCTGAATTTATTGCCCACATTGACAAGTGTGCAAATATAAGCAAGGTTAATTCCCAGGTTAATTTAACAGAGCATGAAAATACACTAACAGTGTTATCACTGCAATACAATTATATAAAAGTAGAAGTAGATAGAGAAGGTGTGTGCGGTCCTGAAAAGGACATTTGTGTTGTTCTTTATCAATTCAGACAGAACAGAATACTTACCATAACATGTAACTTTGAGCCTTTTCTACATATTCAGTTTCTGCTGTCTGAGCTCAAAGTGATAAAGTTGAAACAGCAGCTACTGATAGTCTATTTGAAGCTTTATAAGATATCATTCATGTTTTTAAATATAATGAAGCTCCTTGCAAGTGATCAGTGTTGTGTAGAGCACTGAAAGTCTAACTCCCATTAAAAGCAGCTTTATTTAATTTGTTCCCTAATCAAGACCTATTTTTGAACTAAGCATTATTTTTAACTACCTGCTATAACATTAAATTAGATGAACTGAATCAAACTACATAGATCATCTGATATGAAAACATTGAAGTCAATGAAAATTCACTGTAGAACAGAAAGCTTTGTCACTATATTAAAGAGGAGATTACAGGTGCCACTTCCATTTATACTTTTAAGATTCAAAGCTAAGACAATGAGATATTGCACAAGATCATTATTTATAGTTCACATGACTCAGGGAAACATACTGAGCTACTAGAAGACACTGAACATACGGTAAAGGAATAAAGCTCTTAGTTGAAGGAGTGTGTGGTCCTAAAAAGGACCTTTGTGTATTAGCAGCAGCAGCAGCTAGTTTACTTGGAGCTGGTGTACTTGGTGACGGCCTTGGTGCCCTCAGACACGGCGTGTTTGGCCAGCTCACCGGGCAGCAGCAGGCGGACGGCGGTCTGGATCTCCCTGGAGGTGATGGTGGAGCGCTTGTTGTAGTGAGCCAGGCGGGAAGCCTCACCGGCGATCCGCTCAAAGATGTCCCCCACAAAGGAGTTCATGATGCCCATGGCCTTAGAGGAGATACCGGTGTCGGGATGGACCTGCTTCAGCACTTTGTACACATAGATGGCGTAGCTCTCCTTCCTTGTCTTTCTCTTCTTCTTGCCGGTCTTGGTGGCTTTAGACACGGCCTTCTTGGAACCTTTCTTCGGTGCTTTCACTGGATCAGGCATGATTGCAGTGGAAATGTTGTCTTTCTGACCGAGGCTGCTTTTATATGTGCTGCATGTAAATCTTACTGTGCCGTTGCTCGAACAGGATTGGCTGAATTATTGGCCAGACTGAGCATGCGCCAACTGAAAATAACGGTCGATTAGATTTTGATATGTAGTAGTAGTTTAATAGTTTGATTTAAATTGACATTTAATTACAGTCTTTACTGTTTAATATAATATATAGTTATATATAGTTTATGTATAATATAATAATATGACATATGTGACTTCCAGCCACATTATCAGTGATAGTAACATTACAGTTGGTGTAGTTATATTTGTACTTTAACACATTTTTGAGGTATTTTCTCTTTAATATTTGACTTGTATGCTGCTACAGTGTTTATCATGTGTATATTGTGCTTTTACTCTTACAACATGTATCTCAGGTTATTACTTAGTTATATTTGTGAAATACAATTCAGAGTTAAAAATCTGGTTAATGTGTTTGTTTTTTATTCTGAGAAATAAAGCTGATTATCTAAAGGTCCAAGATTAAATAAAACATGTGTAGCAGAACTTCTTTATAGCTTCATTTATCATCTCACAACATCTCCAGTTTATCACAAGATTAAATTAATGACATGTAATTATGGACAAAGCTTTAGTAAACACTTTATACACTGATTCATGTTTAATAAGTGTATCATGACTTAAGTTGAAACCTTGATAAATGTTGTTTTACAACACAAAAATACATCATTTCATTTACAGTAAAAATATATATTACAATTATTACAGGACAGATTTTAGTGGGTGGGTGTTTCTGCACAAGCAATAAAAAGATTATTAGGAAAAATACATAACAAAATATATAATGTACCAGAGAAATATTGATGTTTGATGATAGCATACCTGAATGTGATTATTATGGCACAAATCTCAAAGTGGAAGAAGATAAACCTGCAGCACAGTTGAACTGAAGTATCAATGTGAAGATTTATGTATAACATTACTAACTTGTCAACTGTCAGAGTTTGTAGAAAAAGTATTTTATTAAGGCTCAATAACTATATGATGGCTTGAAACTTTGACAAATGCTGTCCAAAACAAAAATAAATATGTAAACAGTAAAATTAGATATTTAAACTGTTATTAACTTATGAACAGGAGAGCTTTGAGCTGGGTGGCTCAACACAACACAATAGGCCACCAGTAAATATATATAT
Source organism: Scomber scombrus (assembly GCF_963691925.1). NCBI lineage: Eukaryota > Metazoa > Chordata > Actinopteri > Scombriformes > Scombridae > Scomber > Scomber scombrus. The sequence goes on along the minus strand of NC_084983.1, from coordinate 28,408,639 downwards.
AGTACAATAGTATTATGTACAAGTGCAATAATGGTGATGAATAATATGCCTGGGTTTGATGAGTTTAAAGTGAAAACCTACTGGTACATGTGTTTATGTATAATATTACTATCTCATCACAAGACATCTGAGTTACTGTAATAACGTATAGTATGTTATTGCACTTATAACACTGGTGCTAAAACATATACCTTGGGTGTGATGGTCATTGCACTGGTTAAGTGAAAAAATAATGCATATAGCAGTAACTTATGGGTTTGTAAGTATGTATGTTTAACATTTCTAACATATATAATTAATCACAGGACAGCTCAGAGTTAGTGCGAGGCTCAATCAGGTAATAAAAAAATAAAATAGTATTATGTATATACATGATCATATGTATATTAATATGCCTGGGTTACATGTTTATGTTGACAGTATTACAGTTGAACTACTGGTACATGTTTATATTCAACAATACTAACATAACTCACCACAGGACATCTGAGGGAGTATAAATGAGTTGCAAATTATGTAAACAGGCGACATTAGTATTAAATAATAGACCTGGGTTTGATGTTGTAGTACGAGTGAAAATTAGTATTAGTTTAAATGATGTTTATATACACACCACATTACAAACATTAGTAATACATAACATGTATAACAGAAGTGCCAGATGGTCTGTTCATGTTTCACATTTACCATAAATACATAACATATATGATCTGTCACAGGACAGCTAAGTTAATGGGTGGCACAACACAAAAAGTATATAGTGTACAAGAGCAATATAAGTATTAATAATGTGCCTGGGTTTGATGTTATAGCATGAGATTTGAAGTGAATAGTATACGGAGTTGAAAATGGGCTACTGGTGCATGCGTTTACGTAATCACACATTTGTTGACAAAATTATTAACGTGATATACTAACATGTTTATATATACACAACATTACTAATACGTAACATGTATAACAGGTAACAGGATGTCTCTCAGAGTGAGTGGTTGGCTCTTAAAAGAGCCTTTGTGTTTAAGGAGCAGGATGATGTTTAACCTCCGAAGCCGTACAGAGTGCGGCCCTGCCTCTTCAGGGCATAAACCACGTCCATGGCGGTCACGGTCTTCCTCTTGGCGTGCTCGGTGTAGGTGACTGCGTCCCGGATCACGTTCTCCAGGAAAACCTTGAGCACACCGCGGGTCTCCTCGTAGATCAGACCGGAGATACGCTTCACTCCGCCGCGGCGAGCCAGACGGCGGATGGCGGGTTTGGTGATTCCCTGGATGTTATCACGGAGGACTTTACGGTGACGCTTAGCGCCTCCTTTACCGAGTCCCTTTCCTCCTTTGCCTCTTCCGCTCATTGTCTCTGATCTTCTTAACAAACGTTAAAAGATGAATGTGAAATTCGCTGTAAGAGCTGCAGAATTTATAGCACGCCTGCGGACGTGAAAGAGGACATGTAGCGCCAACTGTCAGAAGCCCCGCCCACGAAGCAGAGTCATCTCTCCGCCATTTTGTGTCTTTTGTTTCTTTTATTTGGCAGCTAAACCTGACAGTTAACGTGCTGCTGTTGGTTAGAAACACACTCTCAGCTGTAGAGTTTGTTTTGTTGTTTCTGGACATGAAAAGAGGCTGAATGTGACGCTCCTCTCATATCAGACTATATAATGAAGATTAATATGTTAATAATTATTAACAACTATAATAATACACCTGTGATGTTGGTAATTGTCTTAAATCAGAGCTGCTAAATATATTCCCACTGCTCTACTGAAGTTTGTTGTAGTGTTTAAACTATTGTCTTTGGAAAATATAAGAACATCTTCTGAACTTACCAGATTGTTTTATCTGTTCTATTATTGACCTTTTACCCACTTTGTCATTATATCCAATTACTGATGATTATTTATCAAAGGGAGTTACCTGACAGTGGAGGGGAAATAAAGAATAGAGTAAAAAGAATAAAGACAGTATTGTTTCAATTATCATGTCATAATCAAATCATACAACAACCTTTAACTATAACAATACATCTTTATGTATTTGACACAAGTTAGGAAACAAACATCATGAAAATAAAATGTGCAGATAAAGGATTAAATAGTATCGTCCTATTCTGAGCACATATTAATAATAAGCACTGAACTATCTCAGTGACATGTGCTAAAATGTGCCTTTAAATTCTCGATAATCTTTATAGCTGCCAACATATTTACATTGATAACACTCTCATTCAACCCTAGTGTAAAATATAATAATTTAAAACACTGTAGAGCAGGAGGGTCAAACTTTAAAAGATTAATCATACTCTGACAAATGTGCAAATATCACCAAAGGACTGTCCCACATTCATTTTACAATGTGGGCAATAATGATATCACAGGAAGGAGGACCACCATTAAAACTAAATACAGCTGCACTATATATCCTGACCACAAGGTGTCGCTGCTGCTGCACTTGAAATCTTGATCATCAGATTGAATTTGGCCTTGTCAGCAACGTGAGAAGAGAGATCTCTGAACACACTTACTGTGTGTGTGTGTGTCTGTGTGTGTCTGTGTGTGTGTGTGTGTGTGTGTGTGTGTGTGTGTGTGTTTACTACATGTATGTCAAAAGTGTTCTTCATTTATACTGTCAGTGTGTAGAAGGTGCGTTATGAGCTTATTCAAATTATAGTTTGTGTGACTGTATTAATACAAAAACACTTTTTAAAAAATAATTTGAAGATATTTGCAACAATAGTTTTTTTTGCAAGGGATGTATAAGGTTTTGTGGTTGTTAGTGTGTAGAGTTTGCAAAATAACCTGTAGTTTCCTCTGCTTTTGAATATTTATTTAGGTCAGATTTTTTTTCTTCTATGAGGCACAAAATGATATTCATGAATGATCTCAGGTGTGAAATCAGTCTTCCAGAGTCAATGTTTTCACATTCATCATTCTGCACAAGGAATTTCAAAACATATGACTGAGTGGAGGGAAATATTTACTTTTAATTATAATGTACAACACATAAAGAAGAGCTAACCTCATTCCTGTACCTGTTTCCTGTTGGCACATTGAACAACATTTATTCTGTAGTTCTGTATTCTCCTTTGAGAAAATATCAGAAACCAAAAGGGACAAATTCATTTTACCATAAAAAGCTGTTAATAAGGCGCAACTTTGATACAACATTATTCCATTTAAAAGTGGAGTGAGTCCTATACACCAGTAAAATGCAGAGAGAGGTCAGATCTGGGTTTGGTTATTGGTCCGTAAAGGTCCATCAACACTAAGAATGATAACAATAACTATGACTATAAAGATACAGATGTGAGTATCCACACTTATGAACTATGACATCCTGTCTCTCAGCTGCTGGTTCCAGCTGTTTCTGCAGCTAATGTAAATATAGATGAGCTGTTACTGCTGTATGTTGGACAGAGAGATAAAAAGAAAAGCAGAAGGGTTGAAGGCAGCTGCTGATTCAGTGTGTTGATCAAAAGTATTTCAGACACTAGTTGCTGTGATGTCCGAACCTAAAGAGCTTGTTTAACCTTTGAAATGAACAAAATCTGTCTGATATCTGGACTGAAAAGACTAATGTGTTCTACAAATAAACCAGTACTGCAGAAGTTTCTCCCTCTGGTGATTCAGACGTTGGTGATGAGGGTGTGAATGCAGATGTGAGGATTTGATTGGTTAAGAAGAAACAGGAAATTAAACAGTTTGCAGAATGTTTATTACATGGAAAATGTCCTGATAGTTTCATTTCTTCATACTGATCTTCTGTTTGTGATACTGGACCATGCCTAACATTGTATTACCTTAATACTTCAGGACTTGCATATAAAAATCATTTAAACTAATGACAAGCTTCAGAAACATTACTGAAATTACAACAGAAATACATCTCTTATTTGTGATTGATGTTGATGCAAGTTTTTATACAACATGAATCCACCAAAAATCATAAATAAGTCTGATAGATAGAAATCTGTTTTTAGGTTTAATCCTTCTTCATCATGCAGGAAACAGAGGCAGCAGGAAAGAAACATCATATCAGCATCACAAAACATTTCTAAACGTGTGATTATACTTAGGTATTAAGATATGTTCAGACCAATGAAGTGTATGTATTTAAAGTGTTTGTTGATGTGTCAGACAGTGTTTCAACTCTTGCTGTAAACTTCTACAAACAGGGTGAAAGCAGAGTGTTTGTACATTTTAGGACTGACAGGTCAGACTAAGTGTAGCTGGTTGTGAGTCTGCAGAACATGAGTAAGAATACAGAGATGTTCTCTTCAGTAGTGTTTATTTCTAACAGGTAGGTAGAGGTGTTTGTGTTCAACTACTAGTTAGCAAGTCAGTGATACAACAAGACCACAAACATTTGAAGTTGGTGCATTAGTGAATTGAACATAATGTGTAAAAAGATGGGAGGAATGAGTCCAGTTTATGTATGTCTGATGTACTGCTTTATGTATCTCATATCATATCGCCCAAATCTAAATCTGCCACTGGAAATGAATCTCTCTCTCTCTCTCTCTCTCTCTCTCTCTCTTTCTCTCTCTCTCTCTCTCAGGTGGACAGGTGGCTTTCTCAGCCTCTCTGTATGCTGAAGGTTATGGACATTTCGGACCCTTTAAGAAACAAACACCTCTGGTCTACAAATATGTCGTCACAAACATTGGAGAAGCCTATGACTCAAACACAGGTATCTGAACCAAATCAATGGTCATTTAGTCACCATTTATTTGTTGCATATTTATTGCTTTTTAAAAGTTTAAAACTCTGTGTGGATTATTTTGATTTGTTTGGATCACCTCTGAATTATTGTATGCACATTTTATAGTACAGCAGGGACACCTTGTGGTCAGGATATATAGTGCAGCTGTATTTAGCTTTCACGGACTCCTGTGAGTGTTTCCAATGGTCCTCCTTACTGTGATATCATTTCAGATTTATTGCCCACATTGACAAATGTTTAAATATAACCAAAGGACTGTCCCAGGTTGATTTTACAGAGCATGAAAATACATTAACAGTGTTATTACTGCAATACAATTATATAAAGGTAGACTGGTGTTATTGAAATCTACAAATACAGGATCATGACGTGTTCAGAAGTTATTTATTGGGCTTCAACATGTGTCCAACCTTATAAAACAATCATGAGTCACTGAAAGGAAGCAAATTATATGAATTACTTCTGACACTTTATAAATAAAGGTCACTGTAGAGTCATTTATACCATTTGATTATAAAGGCCAGCTCATGAAACATACATTTACATAAAATGCTCTCAGTGGCTTTTCTCTGTCACATAGATACAACTGGCATGAACATAAAATGTTCAAATATCTGATTAAATCGTATCATCTCATTCTGAGCACATATTGATAACAAGTGAAATATCTCTGACATATCTGCTAAATGGTGTCCTAAAAATCTCAATGTTGTTTATACCTGCCAACATATTTACATCGTTATCATTCTCACATTCAACCATAAAAGAAAAATGTGAACGCTGTAGAGCAGGGGTGTCAAACATAAGGTCAGTGGGACAGAACCAACCATTGAGGGGTTAAATCTGGCCCGCTGGATAATATAATGTAAATCTAGCATCAGTGTGACACCAGGATGATTTCACACAATTTAAGCCATGATCATTAATGTTTTATGTTCATGCCTCTTTGTAATGAAAACAACTTATTCTTGATCTAAGCATTATTTTTAACTACCTATCAAAGTAAATTTAACTGAAACAATCATACTGCATAGATTTGATCTGATAACACTGATATCAATCAGCAAAAATCCTATATAGCATAGAAATCTTTATTATATTAAAAATGATTACAGGGGCCACTCCATTTATACAAGACAAGATACACAGGTATTGCACAAGGTCAATAAAATTAGAATAAATATAAAGCAGCGTTGTCAGAAGACACAAAACATATTATAAAGGAATGAAGCTCTTAGTAGAAGGAGTGTGTGGTCCTGAAAAGGACCTTTGTGTATTAGCAGCAGCAGCTAGTTTACTTGGAGCTGGTGTACTTGGTGACGGCCTTGGTGCCCTCAGAGACGGCGTGTTTGGCCAGCTCACCGGGCAGCAGCAGGCGGACGGCGGTCTGGATCTCCCTGGAGGTGATGGTGGAGCGCTTGTTGTAGTGAGCCAGGCGGGAAGCCTCACCGGCGATCCGCTCAAAGATGTCCCCCACAAAGGAGTTCATGATGCCCATGGCCTTAGAGGAGATGCCGGTGTCGGGATGGACCTGCTTCAACACTTTGTACACATAGATGGCGTAGCTCTCCTTCCTTGTCTTTCTCTTCTTCTTGCCGGTCTTGGTGGCTTTAGACACGGCCTTCTTGGAACCTTTCTTCGGTGCTTTCACTGGATCAGGCATGATTGCAGTGGAAATGTTGTCTTTCTGACCGAGGCTGCATTTATATCCGCTGCATGTAAATCTCACTGTGCCGTTGCTCGAACAGGATTGGCTGAATTATTGGCCCGACTGAGCATGCGCCAACTGAAAATAACGGTCGATCAGATTTTGAAATTTAGTAGTAGTAGTTTAATAGTTTGATTTAATTTGACATTTAATCACCGTCCCCTCTTTCATCTGAGTCTTTACTGTTTAATATAATATATAGTTATATATAGTTTATGTATAATATAATAATATGACATAATGTGACTTCCAGCCACATTATCAGTGATAGTAACATTACAGTTGGTGTAAAAAATATAATGTACCAGAGAAATATTGATGTTGGATGATTGATACCTGAATTTTATAATTATTATAGCACAAATCCCACAGTGGAAAGATATAAACCTGCAGCACAGTTGAAGAAGATTCATGTATAACATTACTAACTTGTCACAGGACAACTCGGGGGTTGTGTTAATGACATCTAATGTGCCAATACTCAGTGGTTAAAAGTGTTTAAGCACTGAGTATTGGCACATAATTATATTTGATTAATGCTCTCTTGTCTTGAAACTTAGACATATATTGTTGAACACAATAAATATGTGTATAGTGAAATTAGATATTACAATTAATTTGTATATATCAGGACATCTGTTGGAGGGTGGGCGATTTTACACAAGATTAATAAAATTAAATTATTGTATTTAGTCACTAGTACTGAGAAATATACTCAGTTTCATAGTTATTACACTGGTTAATGGAAAAATATGCTTATAGCAGTAACAGAAGTGCAAGATCGTCTGTTCATGTTTCACATTTACCATAAATACATAACATATATGATCTGTCACAGGACAGCTAAGTTAATGGGTGGCACAACACAAAAAGTATATAGTGTACAAGAGCAATATAAGTATTAATAATGTGCCTGGGTTTGATGTTATAGCATGAGATTTGAAGTGAATAGTATACGGAGTTGAAAATGGGCTACTGGTGCATGCGTTTACGTAATCACACATTTGTTGACAAAATTATTAACGTGATATACTAACATGTTTATATATATACAACATTACTAATATATAACATATATAACATGTAACAGGATGTCTCTCAGAGTGAGTGGTTGGCTCTTAAAAGAGCCTTTGTGTTTAAGGAGCAGGATGATGTTTAACCTCCGAAGCCGTACAGAGTGCGGCCCTGCCTCTTCAGGGCATAAACCACGTCCATGGCGGTCACGGTCTTCCTCTTGGCGTGCTCGGTGTAGGTGACTGCGTCCCGGATCACGTTCTCCAGGAAAACCTTGAGCACACCGCGGGTCTCCTCGTAGATCAGACCGGAGATACGCTTCACTCCGCCGCGGCGAGCCAGACGGCGGATGGCGGGTTTGGTGATTCCCTGGATGTTATCACGGAGGACTTTACGGTGACGCTTAGCGCCTCCTTTACCGAGTCCCTTTCCGCCTTTGCCTCTTCCGCTCATTGTCTCTGATATTCTCTAACAAACGTTAAGAGATGAATGTGTAATTCGCTGTAAAACCTGCTTAATTTAAAGCCTGACTGCGGACGTGAAAGAGGACGTTGATGGCGCCAACTGTCACACGCCCCGCCCACGAAGCGGAGTCATCTCTCCGCCATTTTGTGTCTTTTGTTTCTTTTATTTGGCAGCTAAACCTGACAGTTAACGTGCTGCTGTTGGTTAGAAACAGACTCTCAGCTAAGTTTATTTACATTCAGTAGAACTTTATATTAGATGTATTTTGGAAAACCAGCTGTTTACCTGATATTGAGTTATTATTGTGTTTGTGGTTTGCTGCTTTCAGAGTGGCTGCATACTCAAAGTGTTAAAATCAATCTCTGCAGAGGAATCACTTTCAGTAAATATTAACATATGAGTTGTACAGAAAACAAATATTCACAATGAGACATAAGGTTTGCAATAATTTAGAAAATCACTGATGAAAGATTAAATGTAAATTAAAAACAACAATAAAGAAATGTCCACAAAACTTACTGCAATTATTTTTTATTCTTTAAATCACATGACAGAATCAGGGAAACAAATCAAAGACAGAGTTTCAAAATGATCAGATTCAGTTTAAGATCAATTAAGTGTGAGATTGGTTGAAGACGACAATCAATAACATGCATCATACAGGTGATGAAGGTAAAGAAGGATTGTTTCCGTCTCACATGGCGAACAGCAGATGACCACTGAAGGAGCAGTGGTGAACGTAACTGTCCCACAGCCTTGTGTTATGAAACATACGCAAAAACACCTGATCTCCAGCCTCCAGAATCAGTGTCACACCATTAGAGGCAGTCCCGAAATTTCCTGGCTGGTGCTCAAATGCACCAAAAACATGATGTTGATTCTTGTACAACAAAACACCTGCACCAATTTTACTGTCTCCAAATGCACCCACGTGGAAATCGAAATGGTAGGCTCCTCTCAGCGGGGCAGTGAAGATACCTGAGAGACATTTGGGTTTTTTTGTTATTTCAAATGAAAATGTAATTTCTGTCAGTCAGGTTGACGTCGACATTGCAGAAAAGTGAAATTTACTGTTGAAGTTTGTGAGTTCAGATACCTGTGTTTGAGTTGTAGGCCTTTCCAATGTTTGTGGGGACATGTTTGTAGACCACATTTACTGGTTTATCAAAGGGTCCGAAATATCCATGACCTTTATCCAGCAGGCCCGCTGAGAAAGCCACCTGTCGACCTGAGAGACAGAGAGAGAGAGAGAGAGAGAAAGAGAGAGAGAGAGAGAAAGAGAGAGAGAGAGACAGAGAGAGAAAGAGAGACATAGAGACAGAGATGTAATTATTATTTTAGTGCTGAACACCATTTTATGTAGTTTTCATAATTATGAGCGTATGTTTGAAACAAAACGTTATCGTACCTAGTGGATCTTTAGTGCGCACGATGACAGCTGAGAATACAAAAATGTTATTTAATTATCTTTCAAGAGATTGAAAGGGAATTATTTCATTATCATAGACAGTTATTCTCATTTCTAAAGCAATAACAAATTGTTCTCCATAACAATAATTATATATATATATATATATATATATATATATATATATATATATATATATATATATACAGATAGATAGATAATACCTTGTAGCTGCTGCTTCAGCTTGTCCACCTCAGTCTTTTGTGCTGTAAAATGAGCATAAATAACACAGAGTTAGATTTTATATTGGACCAAATATAAGATGAACCTGATTAGGAAACAAAGGTAACTCTTTTTGAATATACATAACACTTTCACACTCTTCCTGTCGGGAAAGTCTCCCTGAGATATTATTCATCTAAAGAGAAGAGAGTCCTCATCCTGGGAAACATTTTCCCTCATAAAAGTGAAATACTTCAAAGCAGAAATAAACCATCAAATGTCATCATCAGTGCCAGGTGAATAGATGATTAACTCTAATGTCTGTTTCTGATATCAGGTCTGTCCTGATATCAAACCTAATCATTTTCCCTCCATAAGATCTGCTCACATGCAGCAGATCTGTTAGCTACTGACTAACCTGTATATTAAATTCTTCTTTCACTCTTTGAGAAAATAACAAACTCAAATTCTTTCAGATGTTATACTGAACCTTCATTGTCTTTTTGTAGTTGCCCAATCTCCACCTTCTGAGCAGCCAATGAGGCGGTCATCTCTCTCAGCACAGCATGGATGTCGTATGGAAGAGGCTCGTACGGCGGTTTATAGTCAGCGTTCTTCGTAACCGACCCTGTGGAGGCACAGCAGACCAGCAACAGCAGTGGGAAAAACACAGCGAGCTCCATTCTCACACTGATGGTTTGTGTTCAAACTCGTGCAACCTTTATATAAAGCAGAGAAAAGAGGCGATAAAGATCAAGAATGTGGACAGATGTCACGGATAAAATTCATACATTTTCATCCCTGAGAAAGAACAGGCCTGGCAACATTTGAACTTGAAATCTTTGATTGGGGTTACACTCCAATTTAAAGCTCTGCTTCCAGGCAGTAATGATTAATAGTTAAATTGTTTAATTAGAGTAAGAAAATCCATAACTGTGTACTGTATATTATTGATGTTTTTAGATGCTTTTAAAACACATTCATGATGTTTTAACACTTAAAATTACTTTTGAATATTCATTTCTGTCTGATGATTTTTTTTTCTACGAGACACAAAATGATTGTCATGTACAGTCTCAGGTTTCATCATCACACATATTTAAGTTGCATTTTAGATCATGAGCTGATACAACTGGCTGGGGAACTTTAACTTTCCCCTCCGCTCAATAATAGGTTTTGCACTTCCTTGTGCAGAATGATGTTCGTACAAACATTGACTCTGGTATGTTCACCTTTGGAATCCAGTTTTACATAGTCTGCTTTATCGTCACATATAAAATCAGGGAGGCCAAAATGTCCCAAATGAACATCATACTGCATTGAAGAAGGCTTTAAACTAGCGATTGAGACCATAAACACATTTTGAAAACGTTTACTGAGGTTAGAAATCAAGTGAGAAGTTGGTGAATTCTCCATTGACTTGTATAGAGACGGAAGTCCTTTTGACACCAAAACGGTCGCCCCCTGGTGGCCTTTTGATAGAATGCAGTTTTAAGTTACTTCCGCGTTGGCCTCATTGCAGAGGACCGGAACTCCCCACCTGGTGGGAACATAGAGCCAACCCTGTAAGAATTAGCTCAGAGCTGGGAAGTTGTCAGATTATATACATTATCTTGTTAAAAGGATGATCTTGTTCTACCATCAGAACAATGTCAGCACAATAAGCACATCATAATGTGTGTACAATCAAGAAATGGTTAATCAGTAGATTTTAACATACATGATCAGCATTTCATGTAACATAAGTGGTGTCATGGTCAGCAGATTATGACACGCACACACCTAATCATATGGCATTGTTACTCATTTGGAACAAGGTAGAGAAGATGAATAACAAGGATTCTCATTACAGGTACATAAAACCTACCAGCATCATCTGAGACCAGCAAACCAGCAACAGCAGTGGGAAAAACATAAAGCAGAGAAAAGAGACGTTGAAGATAAATAACAGGCCGAGCCACATTTCAACTTAAAGGATCAACTTGCACTCGCATGAAGTATCATTTTTTGTTAAAAAAAAAAAAATATTTCCTCATTCCCTGAAAAACAACATACTGTTTCAACATACAATTTCAGGTGTTCCCGAAATCAGGTCAAATAAATTACAGCTTTATTCTCATAAGAATATGTTTCTATTTTCCTGAAATCTTACAGCTTTGATTGGGGTTAATTTAAAGCCCTGCTTCCAGGCAGTAATAATTAATAGTTAATAATTGTTTATTGAGAGTAAGAAATGAAAAATCCACAACTGTGTACTGTATATAATTGATGTTTTTTAGATGTTTTTAAAACACATTCAGATTCATGTCTAACAAATCAGAGATCTAACACTCCCCAAACCTATAAGGTGAGATTTAGACACAAATGTTTTTATTTTCTTCTGCTGCACCATTGTTTCCTGTAAATTTGGATCCTACGTGAATCAGAGTCTGAGTAGAGTGGTGGAAAATCCGAGGCAGGAGGCGGTACTTAAACACACCATGAGAACCGTGTAGACTCAGTCCCGCCGCTGGCTCCTGTGAGCACGTGAATGTCTGTAAAATGTGTTTTCTGTTAGTGATAAAACTGTGAAAAATGAGTGTTGGGAGAAGTGCTGAAGGCTGAGAGTAAAGGCAGCAGATAGCAGACATGTTTCTCTACATATAGAAGTCATGTAGAGCTCTGATGCTCTCTGTATTTAGTTTGTGGAGCACAGAAACCTCACCTGTTCACCGCCGCAGACTGCACTGCTCAGCAGCTTTTCTCTCTCATTTCTTTCCTAAAATACTGTAAAATACATCCGAGCTCCACTAAAAGTACTTTTCCAGCTGGCTCACATGTTTGTTCACAGACTCAAAGTAAAAACATCCATCTGTTGAAGATCATTTAGTAATAAAATGAAGCTTTTCTGGTGGCAGCAAACACACTGATCAGCCTGATGATGCAGTTCAGTCAGACTTCCTGTCAGAGCTGCTCTGTGGCTGTCAACATTTATTCTGTTTGTCTAAAATATACATTTTAATATAAATAATCTGTAACTCTGTTCTCTGCAGTTAGTGACATACAATAAGACACACAAAAGACACAATGAACAAAAAAAGAGCATATATATAGAGGCAGTAATAAGTAACAGCAGTAGTTGCAGACAATTACACATGCATATATATTTATGACAAAAGATTATCTTATTATTGTAAGATGCATGTTTAGTTTAATTTTGATTTATTTTTTTTAGCTCATTCTACCTTTATTTCTATGTCTAAATATTGAGAGTTCAAAATGACATTGCTCTGTAAATCACTGTGAATTGATCCATCCCTACATGCCTGGTGTTATAACTGTTACTAGTGTAATGTATACATTTATATATATATATATATATATATATATATATATATATTTTATAAGCATTCAATACTTATATATTGACCAAACATGTATACATAACAATAATAACATTTAAATGAATAACTAAATAGGGACTTAAAGTGCAAATTATAGTGCAGCAATGTCTGCAGAGGCTGAAGGAGCTGCTGCTTTTATAACTTAGGTTTTATTTGGTATATTACTTTTTAACTTTTAGGCTTTTTGTACATATATCATTTGTTCTTATTTAATTATGTCAGGGGATTCAAACATGGGGTCTGTGGGCCAGAAACAGCCCACCAAGGGGTCCAATGCGGCCCACTTTCCTTCCTGTCTTCTTCCCTTCCTTTCATCCTTCCCTGCATCTTTTTTCCTGTCTGCTTTTGTCCTTACTTCTTCCCTGTCTTCCTTCAATCTATCATTGCTCCCTTCCATCTTTCCTTCCTTTTTCATCCTCCCACCAGTCTTTCTTCCCTTTCCTGTCTTCCATTTGTCACTCATTCAATCTGTCCTTGCTCCCTTTCATCCTTCCCTCTATCTTTCTTCCCTGTTTTCCTTAAATCTCTCCTTCCTCCCTTCCTCCATCTTTATTAATGGCCCAGCCCTCATGAGATTGGGCTATATTTGGCCCTTTGATGACAGTTAGTTTGACCCTCCTGATTTATATATTTATTTTAATGTATGAGCTAATGGATACATGAATTCCCTCATATGGTTATTGTAATAAAGTAAATATATCTAAATGATGCAGTGAGTGATAGATGAGTATTAGGAGAAGCTCTTTAGCAGATATTTGGGGGGCTCTTAAAAGAGCCTTTTAGATGCACGAGGAGTGAATCACAGCTGAATTCACTTCTTTGATTTCTTGGCTGCTGCCGCCTTCTTTGCCGGAGCTTTCTTCACGGGGGTCTTCTTCACCGCCTTCACCACCTTCTTCACTGGGGTTTTCTTCACGGGAGTCTTCTTCACCACTTTCTTGGCAGCAACAGCTTTCTTAGCTGGAGCCTTCTTGGGTGATTTCTTGGCCGCTACTGGTTTCTTTGCTACCGGCTTCTTCTTCTTGGCGGCAACGGGCTTCTTAGCGGCTGCTGCGGGCTTCTTGGCTTTCACCGCGGCTTTCTTCTTCACCACCTTCTTGACTGGTTTCTCTGGTTTTGCCTCCTTTGCGAGCTTGAAGGAACCGGACGCCCCGGTACCTTTAGTTTGGGTCAGAGTGCCTTTAACCACCAGCTTAGTGACGGCGGTGTTGATCCGTTTGTTGGACTTCACCACATCGACGCCTTTAGCCGCCAAAGCCTTCTTCACCGCGGACACTGAGAGTCCTTTCTTCTCCTTGGACTCCGCCACAGCGGCGATGATCAGCTTCGGGAGGCTGGGTCCGTCCTTCTTTGGCCGGGCTGCAGGCTTCTTCTTCGGGGCTTTCGCCGCGGGCTTTGCCGGTGCAACTGCTGGTGCTTCTTCTGCCATCTTTGTTCGTAGAGTTTAACGGTTTGTCTCGCGCTGGTAACAAGAGGCGGGACTTATAAAGCACATGAGAACCGTGGAGAGGCAACTTCACAAAGCCGCTCTGCCTGCCGCCTCAAATCAGGACACACTTGTGTTTTCTCCTTCACATTTTGAGGATAAAACACGTTTAAATATAATCTTTTTAAAAACTTTTGATATCGCAGCAGTTAGAAAACGTTCTTCCCTTCAGTCTAAGCTCATGTTTGGTGACCAGGACTTATTTATTTAACTCTGAAAGACTTCAAACCTCACCAATACACTGTCATTTTGCACGGCGCATGGCGAGTTTTCTTCACAAATCGTCTCTTAAACTGTCTTAAAGTGATTTGTAATGAAGGTGAAAGTGGTGATATAGTAAGAAAAGACATGTGAGAACACGATTAACATGAAACCAAAGTATATAAGTGGTTTGTTAGTTTTTAATTAGACGTGTTTTCGGTGGAGGTAAACACACGGTTACTGTGCTGACTCTGCCAATGATGGATCAGCTGGGAAATACTTCCAGTCTCCATTATAAATGTTAAATGAACTGAACTGAAAACACACTATTACAATAATAATATGATTGAAAATTGGACTAACATATAAAATATTTGTCATATTAGTAGTGATACCAACTTTAGTCTTTGTAAGGCCAATTTTACAATAAACCATTTCTCGTCACAGAAATAAGTCATATTATGCCAATTTCACTGCCAATTTTACAATAAACAATTTATCTTAACATAAATACGTCATATTATCTTATGTAAGAAGTACAAAATGCATAAGAATAAATAAAGTTCAGCTCAATCAGATATACTGTGTGTGCATCTCAGCGAGGCCGGCTATGCAATTCAGTCTGAACTACAGGTCTTATTCTAACCACATCTGTATTATACTTATTAGGCATTTTTAGATTCTCTTTTTTAAAACTTAGTGTATTTTATATGGCACATTGTTTGTTGGTTTATGTTTATTGTCTGTTGCTGTTTTTATGTGTATTACCCACATAGATTGCACAATGCTGTGCAATGACAATAAAGGCATTGCACAGCAGTACATTGAATTGAATGTTTGCCTGTAAAGGACTTCACCCAGTCAAAGAAAGATTAACTAAAGATTTTTTTTTTAAATTGACCAAACAAAGCTTTAGATAGATAGATAGATAGATAGATAGATAGATAGATAGATAGATAGATAGATAGATAGATAGATAGATAGATAGATAGATAGATATACTTTATTGATCCCAAGCTGGGAAATGACAGTGTAGCAGCAGCATTACACAGACACATAGTGACGATACAGTGACAATAACAACATATAGTATAAGGATATAAAGTATAAGAATATAAGAAAAACAAACTATACATACTAAAATAGCAAAATGTAAAGAATAAACTTAACTTATTATTTATAAAGTTGGGTCTCATTTCATTCATATGATCAATACATAATGTTATATATCATATTTATACATTAAATATGTATTTTTACAAGGATAAATAACATGAACTAACACCACATGCCAGTATTTAGCTTAAATTTGCAACACTCGTCATCAGATGAGCCTTTATTAAAATACACTCCACTAAATGTCACACTGATAATGAACTGAACACAGAATTAAAAAGTTAATCATTTTCTTTTTTTTAAATTACAATAAGCAGCATGTCTTTATAGTGATGTACAAGGACACAACTTGCTGATATCACTGTAATAAGCTTAACATGATGTGATCACTTCCTCCCTGCAGTTAATGTGATTAACTCTTAAACAGGCAGGAGAGAAACATAATGTGATGTTACTACTTATCTCATTTGCACCTAAGTAAAACATTTCCACAAATATATATATATTTAAAATATTTGGGATTTTATGAGTTGCATCTCCACCAGGATACGGTGCACCTATTAAGGTATACAAATGGTCATAATGTTAAAAACATTTGAATGAGAAGTGATTCATTCTTGCTTTCCCTGGTCATTAATACGAGTTTCTTAACTGATTTAATCATTTTTATCAACGTATAAACCTATTACAAACTTCAAATCTATCAATTCGAGTCACAACTATCAACAAACCCTCACCCACCATTATGATTTATTATTTAACATTTTATCATTTTATTAATTCAGGCCCTTTAACAACACTGAGTATACAGTGGTTATGTCTTCTGTTTTAATTGTATTTTATTTCTCTGGGAGCCTGAACTGCATTTTATATCTTATAAATTCATTAACACATAATTATTCTCTTTATAGGCAGATATAGGATTTTTTAGATTCTATGTCATTAAACAAAACTATTTTTTATTAAACTTGGAAAAATGGCCTTGTAACCTGCAGATCAGGTGACTATAATTTAGAAAATGTATTTTTCAAAATTATAAGTGATTTGAAAAACTTGTTTTATTACCATTTTGCTGCAGTAGTTACTGTTTGCTGTGCTTTATACTGAATGTAGAATAAAGCTGGAGAGAGTTTGACTCATACAAATCACAGCGACCCTTAGTGGCCATTTGTCACAATCACACTTAAAATCAAAGCACCACTAATGCTTTATGGGCATGTGATGTACACAGGTTTTTGCATTTATTTAAGGTTTATTCATTAAAATAAGCATATAAAATAACTCTCTGCTACTTCTTCTTCATATTTGTGTTCATTGGTGAAGCACAAATCAACTTTAAAGGTGCATACCGCACATTTATGTATTGGAGTGTGACAAAACAAAACTGAAAGGACAAAGCACAGACTATTTAAGATAAGATAAGATAAGGTAAAATATTCCTTTATTAGTCCCACAATGGGGAAATTTGCAGTATTACAGCAGCAAAGTGGAAAGTAAAATGGACGAGCACCAAAAAAAAAAATAGTAAAGAACTATAAATGAGTACGAACAATTATAATAATAGTAGAGTATATAATAAAAAAGTAATAATTGTGTCATTATTTACATTATTTCCCAATCCTATATGTATTATATAACCGGATTTCCCTCTCAGAGTGATACACCAGTGACAGATCTATTTTACTTTGCCCCATTATATATAATATAACATGGAGTGAAAACCTGTATGCCCAAACTTTGGTGCAATCATTTCCTGTTGCCTGTCAAAACAAATAAATATAAAAATTATAACAAAAACAATAACCAAGCTCTTTAAGAACTCTTAGATGGCATATAAAAAGTGCGGGTTTTCCCTTTAGAGCATCTATCCTCGTTAGTATAGTGGACAGTATCTCCGCCTGTCACGCGGAAGACCGGGGTTCGATTCCCCGACGGGGAGGAAACTTTTTCATTTCTTTACTTGAACACAAATCAGAATATCGATATTTATCTAATAACAAGCCATAATTACTGGTTTCTGACGGGGTTTATATTCTGCACCAGTAACGCTTTATATTGAAGTCACACAATTCTCTTAAAGTGGCAGCTGACTGTTTTTTAGACGACATGGTTGCAAATGACCTGAGTTAACATATCCATCATGTGTTGTTGGTTTTAAATGTTGTATTTTTAAGTTGTTCCACATAATTGTTCAGCAAAGCCTTTACCCTTATTTAACAATACTATATATACACATATGTTAAGATAAAAGGCTCCTAACTGTATGACTAACACATGGACAGCCTGCTGTTATTTCTGGAGGGGACAGATATATATTTAATGATTGTATGTACATCATCCCATATTCATTAAGTGTGTCTAACTGTGGCTTTATTTGGATATCCTGTTGGCAATTAAGTCTATTTTCATAATGTAAATAGCTCATGACAATTTATTCTTGGTGCTAAGTCTTATGTCTTAACTAAAAGACATCTACCTACTATAAAAGTTAGATACTGAAACAATCCTGCATAGAGTATTTGATATGCAAACATGGATATCTTGCTCAGAACACAATATGGAATATATAGCTTTATTGTAATATTACACATGAGTACTTTTAAGACAACCAGATAAAATCAAGACAAATGCAGCTAAAAAAAAGGACGTCTGATAGGAAGGTGTAGAACTTTATAAATCACTAGGTTTAAATATAATAAAATAAAGCAGTGGTCATAAGTATTGTACAAGATCATTGCTTGTTTATATTTCTTATGGCCCAGGAAGAGAAACTGTTGAGCTACTAGAAGACAAACATAAAGGAATGAAGCTCTTAGTAGAAGGAGTGTGTGGCCCTGAAAAGGACCTTTGTGTATTAGCAGCAGCAGCAGCTGGTTTACTTGGAGCTGGTGTACTTGGTGACGGCCTTGGTGCCCTCAGACACGGCGTGTTTGGCCAGCTCACCGGGCAGCAGCAGGCGGACGGCGGTCTGGATCTCCCTGGAGGTGATGGTGGAGCGCTTGTTGTAGTGAGCCAGGCGGGAAGCCTCACCGGCGATCCGCTCAAAGATGTCCCCCACAAAGGAGTTCATGATGCCCATGGCCTTAGAGGAGATGCCGGTATCAGGGTGGACCTGCTTCAGCACTTTGTACACATAGATGGCGTAGCTCTCCTTCCTTGTCTTTCTCTTCTTCTTGCCGGTCTTGGTGGCTTTAGACACGGCCTTCTTGGAACCTTTCTTCGGTGCTTTCACTGGATCAGGCATGATTGCAGTGGAAATGTTGTCTTTCTGACCGAGGCTGCTTTTATATCCGCTGCATGTAAATCTCACTGTGCCGTTGCTCGCACAGGATTGGCTGAATTATTGGCCAGACTGAGCATGCGCCAACTGAAATTAACGGTCGATTAGATCTTGAAATGTAGTAGTAGTTTAATAATTTGATTTAATTGTACATTTAAAGGCAGTACAATATATTAAGTATTGATTATGTGCTGATATGTTGTAATAAATTCAGGGTAGATACAAACTGAGGGACAAACCTGAGTCTCTACAACACTTGCACAACCTGAACATGTTTCTTTTCTCAATGACCACCACTACTCACCATATATTTATATTTATAACTGTATTTATATTTTGTTCACATTATTTATATTTATATTCTGGTCACTTTACTTTTAGTACTTGTTTTACATTTAGTACTCGTTTGTTTATTGTATTTGTTTAAGGGTTTTCTGATTGTTGTGGATGCCTGTTTTTTCCTGTAGTGTATATTACACATCTTGTTGTGGGATTAATACAGTACAATCTAATCTAATCTAATCTAATCTAATCCTCACATGTCAAATTCATGACACATTTATAACAATAAGTTTTAGGTAAAGTTTTTAAGGAAGTTGCTGAATTTCAGTAGGAAGAATATATAGGACATTATAGGACATTAACTGCACTGAGTGTTTTGTGCAGCAGATGTTGCAGCATAAAACTTTTCCTACATAATTCATAATGTACCTTGAGTCGCTAACTTAATGTTTCTAATAGAAAGAATCTAGATTAATTTCAGTAGTCACTTGTAATTGTTGCATTTCATTCATAAAGACAAGGCAGCTTTATTTATAAAGCACATTTCATAAAGAGGGGCAACTCAATGTGCTTTAATAAAAACACATTTAACAGTAAGAATTGGAAACAAAGGACACAAATACATACAATTTTTAAAAAATTATATAAATTATATAATATCAATTCATCAATGTAATGTTGACAATAATCCACAAGTCCATAATAAAATCTTTTGTGTCACTTTAAAAAGTATCTCCGGAAAGTGTCCATTGATAAACAGTCTTAATCATATTAGCAAAACAAGATTGGATCAAATAAAATGACTGAAAACAGAAGTGCTTTTGTGAGTTTGAATGAAGTATAATTATACCAAAGTTATCAGCTCTTTAATGAGGGTTGGCGGCTCCTAAAAGAGACATTTGTTTTTTTCGGAGCAGCAGACAGTTCAAGCTCTCTCCATCGATGCAGCGGGCCAGCTGGATGTCTTTTGGGTCTTTATCAGGTTTACTTCTCTATGAAAACACGTCATTTATTATTAGCATGTCAAACTCATTTTACTAGAAATCATGTTAGGAGGCATTTAACAATTAAAGCAATTTATTAAAACACCCTGACATGTGCTTTTTGGTTGTACAGGTGAGACAATGTTCTACTGTCCTGTTATATAAACACATTGATCCTTTTATAATATTTAATTACCTAAAATAGTATTTTTGCAAATATAAAATACACTCCTATATGATCTGATCCAGGCTGATAAACTGAAACAGCACACTTGATGAGACAGCTACACTTGCTGGACAAAACTAAACTACAGTCAGTGCAGGAGGATCAATGTATCATGTAGTTAGTGTGTGTAGTAAACACTGTTGTATAAGGTGAAAGCAGTGTTTGTATAATTTGTGTAGTTTGTTGGGATTTGTGAGGACTAAATCATATGACTTTATGAATAGTTATTATTCGGTAGTTCCATTCTAACAGGTAGGTATGGGGTGAAGTTGGTGCATTAGTGAATTGAACATGTGTAAGATATGAAAGGAATGAGCTCTTTAAAGAAGGTTGGTGGCTCTTAAAAGAGCCGTTGTTGTGCTAGAGGAGATATTTAAGCTCTCTCTCCACGGATGCGGCGGGCCAGCTGGATGTCTTTGGGCATGATGGTGACCCTCTTGGCGTGGATGGCGCACAGGTTGGTGTCCTCGAACAGACCGACCAGGTAAGCCTCGCTGGCCTCCTGCAGAGCCATGACGGCGGAGCTCTGGAAGCGCAGGTCGGTCTTGAAGTCCTGAGCGATTTCTCTGACCAGACGCTGGAAGGGAAGCTTACGGATCAGAAGCTCGGTGGACTTCTGATAACGACGGATCTCTCTGAGAGCCACGGTACCGGGCCTGTAACGATGGGGTTTCTTCACTCCGCCGGTGGCCGGGGCGCTCTTACGGGCAGCCTTGGTGGCCAGCTGCTTCCTGGGAGCTTTACCTCCGGTGGATTTACGAGCGGTCTGCTTGGTTCTTGCCATCTCTCTTCTGTTGTTACAGAATATGAATGAATGTCTTACCACGCCGACCTGCGGCTTTATAAAGGAGCTGCCGGAGTCACGGAGACGCTTATTGGTCCAGGCCGGGAGGCGCGCGCACAGCAGCTCATCTGTTATTGGATAAGAAATTCAAAATCAATATAAACCCCGCCCCTCTCATCAGCTGACTAACGGCTCCGGATGAAAGGAGACAACAAAGAAAAAAAGGTTATACTGTATTTATAGTTTATATTTATAATGTACAGCTTATCTGAATTAAACAACATGTTAGAAACTTTAAATTATTTCCTCTTAAGACATAATTTACATCTTTTCCTCACTGCTGTGTGATTAGTAAGTAGGATTCAAACCAAAAATGCACATAAAATAATAAAAGTAGAACAAGGCGTGTGCTAAAAAATAATCAGATTTATAAAACAAGTATAAAAGTAAAAGAAGTATAAAATGCAGCTTTATAAGGATCCCATTGTAGATTTGAAGATATGTCCTTCCAGAGAATGTAAACATATATTCAGCCTTAATTCACATTCTTTTTATTTTTTATCTTGTGTGATTAAGATTTCTCTGATTTTGGTGTTTAAGTTTACATCTGCTCCACGATATTTAACAGAGGATTTAATAAGGATATCCTGTCTTTATGAGGTTGTAAACTTTCATTATAAGTCCCAATAAGTCCTTTAATGTGATGATGTTTGTACTAGAAAGGTAAACTTTCCGCACACCAACATAGACATCACATCCACACATTCAGAAATCAAACAAGTTGTTTTTGTTTTCTTTCCCTTCTCAACAACATTGTGACTGTTTCTAGGAAAGATGTTTGATTATAAAGATTAAACAGACTGAATGAATTAACTGTGCACTTTATCAACATTTCTGTCTTTGAACATCCACCATTGTTTCATTAATGTTGTAGAAATTAAATTAAAGTCTTGTAAGAAACAAGGAAGGAAAATAACTTTTACACAAAACATACTGAAAACAACTCAATAGCAGGAAGTAAAATGTAAATGTTTAAATGCTCTGAAGGTTGGTTGGCTGGTTAAACTGGTTCCTCTGGTTTTTATTCATTATGTGTTTCAGATGTTTAATTTAAATTGAAACTAAATGAAGTTGAACTGAGAATCTCATGTTTCCTGTTGGTTTAGTGGTTTCATTTATAGTTTGTTGTAACAAAGCTTCTTGACCTTTTACTGTTGAAAAGCCTGCCCAAGATAGACACAGTTTTCATGTCTCAACCCAGATACATCACACTAATACATGTTCCTTATAAATGTGGCTTCATTTAAAAGGGAAATAAACAGTCATTAAGATTTATTGTCAAGAAGCTTTGTTACAACAAAGAAATAATCTACCAAACACTAATGTCCTTTATTTGTGTGCTGTGACTGTTTTTAGATGGATTTCAATAGTCATCTGTTATTGTGGCATTTCATTCATAAAGGGACGATGAACTGTATTAAATAATGATAATAACAGTTTAAATGTGTCTTGTCAACCAAACACAAATTTCCTTACTTTTTGTACAATGTTTATTTTACAATCATGGGCCTTTGTGTTGTAAGTATAGTTTATGATGATAATGTACAGTCTTTATGTGAGGAGTGTGTGGCTCTTAAGACTCATTTATTTTATATATAAATATAATTTATACATAGTTTATCTACTGAAACTCCATCAATACAAACACTGTACAATTTTACCTGTGTTTCTTTTCTCTTATGTTCATGTTTACTTGATCAACTTAAACACTACACATGTGATCAGTGTCATCACAGAAAGGACAGAAGTTGTAACAACCTCTGGATTGCATGACTATTGTATAATGTGCAGCATTTCATTAGTTACTTAAATGTTAAATCCAATGTAACATATTTTACAAGTGGCCTGCTAGTCTTATTGTAAGGGTAGTTGATAAATCATGAGCCTTATATAAATTATAAGTACAGTAGGGAAATGTATAACACCTTAATTATTATTGCCAAACAATGTATCCATAGATGCAGATTCATGAATTGTCACCCACTGTTCTTAATTTATATGAATGAAATAAACTTAAAAAAACAAACACTAAAATGTTTATAAAAAAACAAGCCTTGACTATTTATGACAATGTGAATGTATTGATTTCTGATTAGACCTGAGATTTGTTTTATTTTAATTATTTTATGATGCATGTGCTGTTCTTAACATAATGTAATGTAAATGCTCTGTCTGGAAATAGTATTTTTTCATGCAATCTTTTGAATGTAATGCCAGATATTGGTTAATAAAGTTGAAGAAAAAAAAATCATAAGTACAGTATAATAGAAACGAGGATGTGAGCGCTTTCTGAGGAGTGGGTGGCTCTTAAAAGAGCCTTTGTGTTGTTGGTTACTCTGGTGTGAGAGATTTACTTCTTGGCGGGTTTCTCGGTCTTCTTGGGCAGCAGCACCGCCTGGATGTTGGGCAGCACTCCTCCCTGAGCGATGGTCACTCCTCCAAGCAGCTTGTTCAGCTCCTCGTCGTTGCGGACAGCCAGCTGCAGATGGCGGGGGATGATCCTGGTCTTCTTGTTGTCTCTGGCGGCGTTTCCAGCCAACTCCAGGATCTCAGCGGTGAGGTACTCCAGCACCGCCGCCAAGTAGACGGGAGCTCCGGCACCGACACGCTGAGCATAGTTACCCTTCCTCAGATGCCTGTGAACACGGCCGACTGGGAACTGGAGTCCGGCTCTAGAGGAGCGAGTCTTTGCCTTTGCTCTGACCTTACCGGCACCCTTTCCACGTCCAGACATTTTCAATTGGTAGTTTACGTAAAGAGAGTAAAGAGAAAATGGAATAATGTCCGGAGAAACCAAGAGCCGTTTATATAGGGGCTGTAACCGCTCGCTCATTGGTCAGGCAGAGCGGTACTACGATCATCCAATCAGAGAAGAGCTCGTGTGTGTTACCGGTATTTACCACAACGCTTCCGCTTTAAGAGAGATTTCATAATAAAAAGTTTCCGCTTTGAGATACATTTCATAATAAAACGTCACATTTCATTGTAATATTTTGAAGTCACTTTCAAATATGATTAAATTAGATCAAGTATATTACACTTATTCTCTACATGCTAAAACATAATACACTAATATACATTTTACAATTATAAATATATATTATTTAAAATACTCTTATACTGTCATTATAGTAAATTGCATTATTATACCATACTTGAAGCTATAATATGCAACTATTCTGCATTATAAATATATATCTTAAAATGACTACAACTACATTATATATTTTGTTACTAACTTCCAGTTTAGCCCTTACATGGAGCTATAAACAATCAAATCATGCATCCTTTCCAGACTTTTAAAATGTGATCAGGTTTTGATGGTGAAACGAGTCATTTCTTTGTGGTTGTGATGCTTAGAAAAAGTTTATCCCCTGATTTACAGACACATTTTTTTGTACATTAAATCTGTGCAATAATAAAATCAACTCAGGTATATTATCACTCAACACCAATATTACTCTTGTACATAATGTTGTCATAACTCTTGTACTATTTTATTTATTTATTTTTTTACAAGGCTACTATTGTTTTTATTGCTTTGTACTTTATTTTATTTATTTATTGACGCTTTTCTATCTTAACTGTCCACTTTGCTGCTATGATACTGTTAATATTTTGACATAATAGGACAACTTTGTAATGTTGATAATTTGTAGTTAATAAGACAGTTAGTAGTTTGTACGAGGACAGATATGTTTGTTATGTTTGATTGATTGTAAGAAAAAAACCAAATGATTATAAACAATCATATATTAGTATTTCATGTTAAGTACTAATTCCAATTCAACTGTGCAATATTCATATAATATACATTTTCTTTCATCATAATCTGTGCAATAACAATATCATCTCTGGTATATTACCACTCAATACCAATATTACTCTTGTAAATAATGTCACGATTATTTTATTATATTTATATATATATTTACTATTATTGTTCTTATTGTTTTCAGTACTTATTATTGATTGTTCTTTATTCTATTTTACTGTCCACTGCTGCTATAATAATGCAAATTTCCTCCACTGTGGGACTAATAAAGGAATATATCTTATTATAATAATAATAAACCTGTAATGTGGGTTATTGTCCTGAATCAGAGCTCTAAACAATATCCAATACCTTTCTTAATTACATAATTATCAATGCATAAACTATGTGAATGTATTAGCAGTTTATTAGTATTTTATTAGAGAGAGAATATAACTTTGGTGTAGTTATAACTCCAGCCTGCTAGGTGGCAGTAATGTCTCTTCATGTTTGTTGTGCACACAGAAGAAGAAGAAAGAAGGAAACATGCTAAAATCATGGCTGCACTTTTATAAACATTTACAGGTTTTACAGCTTTCTGAGCCATGTTGCAAAGGTGAGTCATGTTCACTTAATATCAGCTGATTCTTCCTTAAAAGCTGGAATTTATTTTATGTATTTTAATGATGTCGTTTGTTAATGTCAATGGGTGTGGTCTGTGCTGGATTAACGTTAGCTATGTTAGCATGTGGCTGCTGACAAACACTAAATAAATAAACACATATATATATATATAAATGACATATGTAGCTTCTTTATTGACCTTTGTGTTGCAGATGTTAGTTAATATCTGCAGATGTGTTGCTGTTTATTAAAGATATTGAGGTTTTCTAGCAGCTCTGTTGTGTTTACTGTGACGTTTTACAACCAAACTCCATTAAAAAATGTGCATATTTTACATTTATGAGCATATTTAAACATTAAAAGTGTGTTTTAAATGCATCCTCAGAATCAGCATTAGTGTGTGTTAAATTCGGCTTAAAGTCCAAACACAGCAGCACAAGTTTTAATTGATATTAAACCTAAATAAGTAAATTATGTTCACTAAAAATAATAAAGCAAATGTGGGAGTTAGTGGGAATGTTTTAAAACAAATTGATAATTTATAATTGTATTAAGCAAATGATGGTCACACCAGATACTGACTGGCTCTCTAACCCCCCCGAAAATAGGTCTTTAGTGTTTATAGACAATGTTTTAGATCTTTGAGTTCAGCTCATGAAAAATGGAGCAAAAACAAAAGTGTTGCATTTATATATTTTTTTTGTTCTTACATATTTTAATTATTTATTGTCACATTTTTTTTTTTGATCTTGTCGCCTTCATATATTTCAGACTCTTCATCCTGATAACTGATTAACTGTGTGGATGTTTTCTTTGCTTTATGCTTTATCCATTTCTCTTTCTCTCTTCTTCATGTTTGTCTGTGTTTGTTTCCACTCTGTCAGCTGCTGAAAGAAGGTAAAAATTCAACTTAATCACAGTTAGTCATCAACTTAGCTGCAGTTTAAGGTTTAAAACAGGTTTAAATCTGTTTAAATCATTCAGAAGCTGCAGTTTATATATATAATAACGTGTTTTAGTTTAAATCCAGCTGCTGTGTTCAGTATAAGTCATTTAAATGCCACCAGAGACTCACATTAACAAAGAGAATCAGCTCATTATGTATAAAATATAGATATCTGAGCATCTCTAACTCCATCTGTCATTCTGTCTCCTCTCCAGTTTAACATGGATGAAGTGAACTTGGTGTCGGTGGCTGTGGGCCGATGTGTGGACGCCTGCTGTCTGCTGCTGGATCTGTTCGTCAGGACGTTCAGCTGGCTGCTCCGCTTCCTGTCCAGCGCTGGCGTTTCCCTCCACGCCGCTCTGCTCGCCCTCAACGGCTCCACGCTGGTTGAATACTGCAACTTCGCTCTGTTCTCCTTCCTCACCGCCACGGAGGCCGTCTCCAGCACCGCGCACGGAGCCCTGCACGCTGTGGAGGGCTGGCTGCAGACGCTGGGAGGAGTGTGTGAGAGCTTCAAGATGGTGGGTCACCTCTCGTGTCACGTGGCGTGGCGGACCAAAGACGTGCTGCACCGCGGTCTGATCTCCGCCAGCTGCATCCTGAAGCAGATGTGTGAAGGCGTCTGCATCGCGCTCAGCCTCGTCCTCTATCTCATCAACACCGTGGTCAACATCATCCTCATCAGCATGCAGAACGGCGTGTCGGCGGTGGCGGGCGCCTGGGACGCGGTGGCCGACCCGGTGCACCGGCTGGTGGAGCTGGCTCTGACTCTGCTCACCTTCCTGTACAGCTGTTTAGTGGGTGCGTCCGTGCTGCTGTGGACGCCCTGCCAGCTGTTACTGGACCTGCTGGGAGCGCTGGGCCGCGTCTTCATCACCATCTTCATGGTCGACACTTACGGCGTTCTCATCTCGGCGGCCGTCATCTCGCTGGCGCTGCTCATACTGAACCCCAGACTTCCTGTCATCGCAGGGCAGCTGAGCCTCCGATTGGTTGGCTCTCTGCCAGGAGTCCAGACGAGCCTTCGCAGGATGTACGCAGTGATCGTAGAGCCAGCTTTGACCTATCAGGTGGTCCGAACCGGAGCCACGCAGGAAGTGAGTCGGACGAGGTTTCCGTACACAGACACAGATGCTTTAATCCCGTCTGAGGCTGATCTGCCAGCGAATGAGCCGAGCCAATCGGACTCTCCGCAGCTTCATGCTCAGCAGGATGGCGAGCCGGTGAGCAGCGAGGCCGGAGACAGCAGCAGGACTAACGCTTCCCCGCCGAACTCGGCTCCGGATGGCGGCGGCGGCGGCGTCTCTCCGACGGACGGCGAGCTGCTCAGCCTGCTGAAGGAGCAGGAGGAGAGGAAGAAGTGCGTCATCTGTCAGGACTTGAGTAAGACGGTGCTGCTGCTGCCGTGTCGTCACCTCTGTCTCTGCCGGCACTGCGCCGACATCCTGACCCAACGCAGAGCCGTCACGCAGCGATGCTGTCCGCTCTGCCGTCAGCCAATCACAGAGACCCTGGACGTCTTCCTCTGACGGCGTTAGGACCAGACTGACTTCATTCATTATTCATCATTTAGAGAAACATTTCCAGCTCTTGTGAGGATTTGCAGCTTCGTGTCTGTTTCATATTGTAACTGAAACCTCGTCTAGTTCTAATATTCATGTCAAATAGCAATAAACTCAGATTATTACAGGAAAGAAAAAGTTACAGTAGGAAATATCAAACTAACACTGGAAGTAGGGCTGGGCAATATATAGATATTATATCGATATCGTGATATGAGACCAGATATCGTCTTAGAATTTGGATATCATAATATTGTGATCATAGACTGTATATAAAATGGACGTAACATCCGTGACGTCACCCATTGGTTTGTGGACTGCTGCTCGGAGGCCAATAGTATCGGATCTGAGCAGCGCCATCTTGAAAATTTCAGGTGCATGCTGGGAAAAATAAAAACAGGGATTCTACTTATATGGGCATCAGGAGGAGCATGAGGCGCCCTCCTGAACCTGTGAACCAATCAACCTGTCAATCACCACGTAGCCACGCCCTAATGCATACCCTGCTTTATCGTCACATATAAAATCAGGGAGGCCAAAATGTCCCAAATGAACATCATACTGCATTGAAGAAGGCTTTAAACTAGCGATTGAGAGCATAAACACATTTTGAAAACGTTTACTGAGGTTAGAAATCAAGTGAGAAGTTGGTGAATTCTCCATTGACTTGTATAGAGACGGAAGTCCTTTTGACACCAACACGGTCGCCCCCTGGTGGCCTTTTGATAGAATGCAGTTTGAAGTTACTTCCACTTTGGCCTCATTTCAGAGGACCAGAACTCCCCACCTGGGTAAAATATATCATGATATTTGATTTTATCTATATGACCCAGCCCTAACTGGAAATGTGAAATACTGGACATATATTCAGATGTAATGAGCAGGTTTGTTCCCTCTGTTATCTGTAACTCTTCACCCCCGTCGCTATTTAACAAAGAATGAATATTTTCTGTCAACTAAACACTGAAAATCATTTAGCGGACAGGAAAATAAAGATAATCAGGGTAAAATGAACAAAAGCAACAAGCCTGATGTCACATAAACAGTGTTGGAGACTCAATAATGAACTGAAATATATTGCTTCTAGTTTCTCAAATGCAGATATCTTATGTTTTAGTTTTTAGTGTTCTATGATGGTAGATTACATTTTTTTTTATTTCTGTGTTTTGGACCAAAAACAACAATAATTTCTCAACTTTGGGTTTTTTACCATTTAAAAAAGTCAGAAAATGAATCAATAAAGAAAATAATCACAGTATTGACAGTTTTCAGTTTACATGTATTGACTAAACCAAGCTCATTCTTTTTTTAATATATATATATATATATATTAATATTTATTGCACTGGTTTCTCTATTTTAGTAGCAAACATACATAATATAGAAGAACGTGACTGAACTCTCTGTATTAACACACTGTGCCAAAGACTCAGACAGCTGTTGAATTTATGTACAATGTTTTTTTTTAAGTATTATTATTTTATTTATTTGGACATTTTATTTAATAATAAAATCTCTATATATATATGTTATTAAACATGTTATAATACTAAGAATATCTGCTGTGGATGTTTTGCTTTAATGAATTATATCTTTCCTTTTTTTAATAAACCGTTTTAAGTCCTGAAGTTTTAGTTTTTTCTTGACATGAAAACTTTATTAATTCAGTTTAAAACATTTTGATTATAAAAGAGTTTACAGCTGAAGTCAGACCTTTAAGATTTTACTCATTTTTTAATATTTAACATGTTACTGAATACATATATTGCTGTTTTTAATTCTTTGAAATCAATATTTTGTTTATATTTAGTAAATAAATCATGACGTGGGCTTATTTGGAGCATTTTTTTGTTTACCCTAACAGCTGATCTTAGATCTTAGGAAGGAAGTAAGTGAGGAAAGAAGGAAGGAAGGAGCGAAGGAAGGAAGGAAGAGAAGGACAGTAAAGGAAAACATAAAAACAAGGAATTTAAAGGATGATTAACTTTTCATTTGATGCTGGTTTGAATATTCTCACACACATTATGCCAGAAATGACAACAACTTTTATTTTCCACCATGCCCGCCTTCACTGTCGATAATACTTCGACAAACGTTTGAATGTCCTGTTATAAGTCTGTTGCAAAATGTGACGGTGACTCTCGACCAAAACGTGTGTATGGCCTGGACGAGCTCCTTCTTTGTGCGTGGCCTCCTTTCGAATAAAGTCCTTCATGGAGTACCACACGCGCTCTATGGGTTCAAGTCCGACGACTCTGGCGAAGTTTTCACCCAGTTGATCCCCTCGGAGGCCATGAATGCCCCAGCAGCGGTGTGCCTTGGATCATTGTCCTGGAAGAAGCGATGATCTGACCCAAAATATTCCCTTATGTGCGGTGCAGCATGTTCTTTAATGATGTTGTCTTCGAAGTATTTTCAATCCATTGTTCCCTCGAAGATTAAAAGTGGACCTGCACCAAACCGGGTAATCAGTCCCCAAACATGCAGCTTTAACGGATGTCTGGCGGAGTGCTCCAATGCAACTGTTGTTTCATCCGCAAAAAGAGCATTATGCCAGCACTCCCCAGAGTAGTACCACAGAGATGCCTGCTGGAGCCTTTTTTCTTTGTTGCGCTCCTTTATCATTGGACAGAATCGGGCCCTGCGAGCACGACGTATACTTGTCAGACTCACTTGGACACCAAAGTCTGACTCGATTCTTTGCTGAGCTGCACTGGCCGTCATCTCGTCATCTGATTGTGTCATCTCCTCAATGGCAACTAGAATAGGACTGTGAGGAGAAGGAACAATTAGACAAATTCAAAACCATTACAATTATACAGCCTACATCCCTCGTTGATTTCCCGCTAGCTCGCATCCGACGTATCTGCTGAGAACTGACTTTGTTGATGCACGTCATCTCAGCTGCAGTTTGACAATAGGACAGTAGTACATTACTGTAATGCATATGTAAATTATGCGCTGCACACGCACGCGTTTGATAGGCCAATGTATTCTCAGGTGTAAGCGACCGACCAATGAAATTTCAATACACTATCTAATAATCGTTCAGGTACAATGGAAAAATGAGACTTGCTTTTTTTCTGCACTTTGGTGACATCCTATGGAAGCCGGGCATTAGATAGATAGATAGATAGATAGATAGATAGATAGATAGATAGATAGATAGATAGATAGATAGATAGATAGATAGATAGATAGATAGATAGATAGATAGATAGATATACTTTATTGATCCCAAGCTGGGAAATGACAGTGTAGCAGCAGCATTACACAGACACATAGTGACGATACAGTGACAATAACAACAACGTATAGTATACGGCTACTTTATGAAGAAGAATAGAAGTAAATACAAGTAATATTAGTGTATATAATATTTAGCCAGGATTAATCACAGAGTTGTAATGTGTAGTCTGCAAAGACTCGAACTCGGGTCTCCTGTACTAATAACAGCTCCTCCCCGTGGACAAATGAAGCATTGCAACTGGTTTTCACTCAGGCAGCTTAGGGGCGTTTCCAGTCGGGGCCTCATTGACCACGTCATCGCTGGGGGATCGCATATCCCCCCTGCTTCCATTATCGGCCAGCCATGGACCTATCAAGGAGCAGCCAAGGAGCCATCAAGTGGCTTCATCTGTAGATAGATAGGTAGATAGATAGATAGATAGATAGATAGATAGATAGATAGATAGATAGATAGATAGATAGATAGATAGATAGATAGATAGATAGATAGATAGATAGATTGCATCACAGCTCACCGCAAGATGCTTTGAATTCATCACACATACTGTAGAAAAAGCCTGTTTAGTTCACAAAAAGCCATACAGTAGCATTAGTTTCCTTTCATTGTATTTCTCACTGTACAGTTTCCTATCTGAAGTTTATTTGCATTCATTATAAAAACAGCTGTTACTGAACGTGTTTCTGGTTTGCTGCTTTCAGAGTTTAATGGCTGGTTAGATCAGACGGTCACACTGAGCCTGATCGCATCCTGTTACACAACAGAAGAGCCACAGACTCTGAACAACAACCAACATTAGCTTTCCTGCTAAAGTTTCCATCTAACTTACAAGCATGAACACACACACTTGTAATTAGAAATGTTCAGTGTGTTCACAGATGAAGAGACTCTGGAGGATTTACAAGTCAAAACGCTTAAAAAGTCA
Source organism: Scomber scombrus (assembly GCF_963691925.1). Lineage (NCBI taxonomy): Eukaryota > Metazoa > Chordata > Actinopteri > Scombriformes > Scombridae > Scomber > Scomber scombrus. The sequence continues at coordinate 28,376,248 of NC_084983.1, read as the reverse complement.
ATTAAATCAAGATTGTACAACTCAGAAATGTTGTTTTTTGCTTGTAGACTCTGTTGCTTTTCATTAGATTTTCATCTGATAATTTCTAGAAAGACTTTCAGTTTTGCGTCCTCCTCCGTCACAGACAGTTTGTCATGGAAACGCTCGCTCACGGTTAGTTGAGTTTTCCCTTTCAGTGACAAACAAGCTGCAACAAGAGCTCAGTCAGCACCATTAAGCCCTCTTTGTATTAGTGGAGCGGTTCGTTAAGACCCTGGATGCCCTTTATCCCTGGCTGACTCCTCTGTAGCTCTGCTTCCTTATTATAAGAAAGGAAGACGCACCAGTTTTATTTGTGTCCATGTGGTTTAGTTTAAATTTAAAGGGTTAAATGTGAAAATAAACGTATGAATAACTTCACACATCCTTTTTTTGTGGACCCAGCATCAAATTTCTGCTTTTAATCCATTTAGAGAGAATATATTAGAGGATTATGGCAAAAAATGTCTAAGTGGTGTAACCATAAAAACGTTGTACCAAATAATTCAACTTGCTTAAAAACAGTAAATTCTCAATAAAACACCATATCAACTAGTTTGGCATGATCTTACATTATAACTTTATATTAAATAAAGGTAATGGAATACTATTGTTCTAAATATTACATTTACTCTGGTTACCATGGAGATCAGGAACCTGACTGCTTTCTTTCTTTCTTTCTTTCTTTCTTTCTTTCTTTCTTTCTTTATTTCTTTCTTTCTTTCTTTCTTTCTTTCTTTCTTTCTTTCTTTCTTTCTTTCTTTCTTTCTCTCTCTCCAACTTATTGTTCTTTCTCTTTTTTTCTTTCTTTATTCCTTCCTTTCCTCTAGTTTTAGTTATTTCTTTCCCTTCTGCCTTTTTCCTTTCCTCCTCTTTCTTTCTCTTCTTCCTCCGCTTTCTTTCTTTCTTTTCTCTTCCAACTTATTGTTTGTTCTCTTCTTCCTCTTTCTTTCTTTCTTTCTTTCTTTCTTTCTTTCTTTCTTTCTTTCTTTCTTTCTTTCTTTCTTTCTTTCTTTCTTTCTTTCTCTTCTTCCTCCGCTTTTTCTCTTCTCATCCAACGTCTTGTTCTTTCTCTTTCTTTCTTTCTTAAATATGTAATATGTATCATTCTTTTGTGGTTACACCATTTGACATTTTCAGGAGCATTCAGTCTTACTTTTGGTAAAAAATGGTGCAAATGTCATTTCAAATGATATAAAACCAACAAAAATACTAAATTTACATTTTAACAAACCTGATGCTGCTTTTAAATCTAGTTTAACTGATTTCTGAATTCATCATCTTGACAACACTTATTTGTCACTGACACTTACACCAAATAAGGATTTGAACAAGGCCTTAGTGTTTCATCATTTGACTGTTAAATTATCTTTAAATCTTTTAAGTTGAGCTGCAACAATCAGTCGACTGACCGAAAATGAATCGACGACTATTTTGGTAACAAGTTCATCATTTACAGCCAAAATGATCTGGTTCTAGCTTCTTTAAATATTGTTACTTTAGTCTAGTTTGACAATAAACTGAATATATTTGTCTCTGACTCTTATCACACAACAGTGAAGCTGAGGTTTCAGATGTCAGCCGACTTTAAGCTGAGCTCAGCGTGAAGCAACAAGCGGCTGATTGGTGATCAATATTTGTCAGTATGAGGTGATCAGATCAACGTCGGCTCATTAGCTGCGTTTGTTTTACTAAGTGCTGTAAAGTGTTCGAGGCGGAGAGGCGCTCAATCAGAAACACACACACACACACACACACACACACACACACACGCACACACACACACACACACAGGTGGAGGTGATGGAGTATAAATAGGGAGGAGACCCTCTGATCTGTCTCACACATCCAGCTCTCAGCTGCTTCTCCATTCTTCATCACAGTCGTCCATCTCCTCGTCCTCCTCCAACTCTACAGGTGAGCCAGCTACTTCTCCTCTTCCTCCGGTACTCCTCTATCTGCACCTCCTTTTTCTCCTGTCCTGTATCTACATGTCCTCTTTTGTTCTTTCTATTCCTCTTCGACAACTTTTCTATCCATCACCTCCTCGCTTGACTCTAGTTAAACTGTTCTCATCCTCTTCCTCCTCGTCTCCTCTACCTCTACAGTTGAGCTACTTCTCCTCTTCCTCCATTACTCCTCTTTCTCCTTCATCTCCTCCTTTAACTCTACAGGTGAGCTTCTTCTCCTCTTCCTCCTCTACTCCTCCCTTTCCTCCTCTTTCTCCAGCTCCACAGATGAGCCTCTCTCCTCCTTCTACTCCTCTTTCCAAGTCTGCAGCTTTTAGTCTAAATGTGTATAAATGAACATCATGTATTTTGCAGCATGGCGGCTCTGTGGCTCCAGTCTGTGTCTCTACTGGTCTTACTGGTTGTATCGTGGCCCGGCTCCCAGGCCGCCGCCGGCCCTCAGCACCTGTGTGGCTCTCACCTGGTCGACGCTCTCTACCTGGTCTGTGGGGAGCGAGGCTTCTTCTACAACCCCAAGAGAGACGTCGACCCTCTGCAGGGTGAGACTATCTATCTATCTATCTATCTATCTATCTATCTATCTATCTATCTATCTATCTATCTATCTATCTATCTATCTATCTATCTATCTATCTATCTATCTATCTATCTATCTAACCATCTATCTATCTATCTATCTATCTATCTATCTATCTATCTATCTATCTATCTATCTATCTATCTATCTATCTATCTATCTATCCATCTATCCATCTATCCATCTATCCATCTATCTATCTATCTATCTATCTATCTATCTATCTATCTATCTATCTATCTATCTATCTATATATATATATATATATATATTTTTTTAAATTTCATTGGGTTTTTAAACTTTTTAAACATGACTCAAACCTCATACAGTCTCACTCTGAGCTGTGTGCTAATAATGATTTCTCTCTAAAGCATCACTGTGTTCGTCCCATCAGGTTTCCTCCCCCCTAAGGCGGGCGGTGCTGCAGGTGCAGGCGGCCAAAACGAGGTTGCCGAGTTCGCCTACAAGGACCAGATGGAGATGATGGTGAAGCGAGGCATCGTGGAGCAATGCTGCCACAAACCCTGCAACATCTTCGACCTGCAGAACTACTGCAACTGAACTGCTTGGCTTTGCATGAATTAGCCCCTTGGCTAACGTAGCCTGAACCCCATCACCTCCACCTCCTCCTCCTCCTTCACCTCCACCTCCTCCTTTACCTCCATCTTCACCTCCTCTTCCTCCACCTCCATCTTCACCTTCAATATCCTCAGGAGAGCAGCGGTGCTCTCTGGAAACCAACTTCTGACAAATGAAGCGCTGAGAAAAGGAATGAAATTATTTTTCCTAGAAAATAAAGTTTTGAATGGAGAAACTATCAGACGTGTGTTTCTTGGTTTGGAGACGTTTTAATTACTTTACTGTCAAACGTTTAGAGTTGCAACCAATGATTGTTTTCAATATTGATTCATTTGCTGATTATGTTCAAGGTTCATCATTTTGTTAATTAAATGTCAGACAAAAAGTAAAGGGTCCAAAGAGACCAATCGTCTAAAACAGCCACATTTTAAGTGAACTGTTATATAAGACAAAGAAAAGCAGCAAATTCTCTCATTTGAGCTGCTAGAAGTGAAAAAAGTTTAAATGTTCTCAGCTCCAGTCAGAATAAATACATTATATTAACTGTGAAGCTCAAAAAATGCAGTTTCATATCTTATAACTGTGGATTTTCAAAAATAAACTTAATCAAATTAAATTTCCAGCATTTTATATCAGCCAACCAAGTCAAGTCCAACCTGCTCTTTAAAATAATGTAAAAAAAAATATATAGATCACAGAATAATTAAATAAAAACAAAATGTTTATATAGATAGATATAGATATCCCCCCCCCCCCCCTTATGTTCATTTAATCATAACCAATGACTAAATGGAGAAGCAAAAGAAACACAGTATGACATTAGTAAAGACTAAACTAAAATATTCTACATATCATATTCACATAACTGTGTTTATACTTTTTTGTTTTTTTTATACAATTTTAGAGATAGAGTTTATAAAACATTAATCCATAAAATATTTTACACCTAAAATAATAAATGTTATCTTGTTTATGTGCTAATATATTTTTTCCTTGTTTTTTTAAATCAAAACTTATTTCATCACAACTAAATGTTAAAAAAAAAAGGTGTGAAGAAATAATGACAGAAAATGCCCATATGTTCAAAATGATAGCCTAGTGATAATTATGTTTTTATTTAATTTAGTTTATTTGACTTGTTTCTGTGTCAATATCATAAAATCCATAAGATTACTTTTTTTAAAATTTGTTTTTAGGTTAATATTTGTTTCATTAGTTCATCTGACTCCTCTGGAGAGGATTCATAAACGCTGCAGTGTAATACTCCCCTCCGCCACCAGGGGGCAGTAATCTCATTGAGAATCTTCAGCAGGTAAATGTGAGGGGTGGTGAGATGATTCATGGGAAAGAAGAACAAACTAAGTTCTGATTCACAAATGTGTTTTCAGTTTTTGGACTTTTTCTCTAATCTTTGACTTTTGATGAAATATTGGATCATTTGAACATTTATTGAAATGAAAGCATGTGAGAAGTTTAGAGGGAAAAATCAGTATTTGGTGGAGCTGTTAACAACTCATAGACATCTGAGATGTGAGCCGACTACACACTGCTGTCTGGTTTCATCTTTAACAATGTGGCGTCCTCCAGGGTCAAATTGACCCCGTCTGTTTTGACTGTTCCTTGTTTCCTCCTTCCTCCCTCCTTCTCTCTTTCTTTCCTTTTTCTCTCTTTCCTCCCTTCCTTCTTTCCTTCCTACACCCCCTTTCTTCTCTCCTTCTTTCCTTCCTTCCCCCCTCCCTTCCTTCCTTCCTTCTTTGCTCTGTCTTTCTTTCCTTCCTTCCTTCCTCTTTTCCTTTCTCCCTCCTTTCCTTCCTCCCTTCCTTCTTTCCTCTGTCCTTCTTTCCTTCCTTCCTCCCTTCCGCTTTTCCTTTCTCCTTCCTTCCTTCCTTCTTCCCTCCTTTCCTTCCTTCCTTCCTTCTTTGCTCTGTCTTTCTTTCCTTCCTTCCTTCCTCTTTTCCTTTCTCCCTCCTTCCTTCCTTCTTCCCTCCTTTCCTTCCTTCCTTCCTTCCTTCTTTGCTCTGTCTTTCTTTCCTTCCTTCCTTCCTCTTTTCCTTTCTCCCTCCTTCCTTCCTTCTTCCCTCCTTTCCTTCCTCCCTTCCTTATTTCCTCTGTCCTTCTTTCCTTCCTTCCTCCCTTCCGCTTTTCCTTTCTCCCTCCCTCCCTCCTTCCTCCCTCCTTTCCTTCTTTCTTCCTCCTTTCCTCCCTTCCTTCCTTCTTCCTTCCTTCCTTCCTTGACTCGAGGACAACAGGAGGGTTAAAAGCTTGTTATATTATCCATTGTGTCAATTCTGCATCTGAAAAGTAACTAAAGCTGTTAAATAAATGTAGTGGAGTAGAAAGTACAACATTTCCTCTGAGATGTATAAAGTACAACATCCCTCTGAGATGTAAGGCTTACACATTACTACAGCAGGAGTAAATGTACTGAGTTCATTTCCATCACAGGTGCAGATATTGTTTCACAGTTTATTTTCATAATCCTATCTGAGTTTGTCTCCAGCTGTATCGCACCTGTGTGTCCCGGTGGGGGCGGGGAACGTGATGCACCTGTTGTGTGCACGGCTCGTCCCAGCTGGGCGGGGTCAGGTGTCTTTTGTTTACCTCCACCTCTCTGCTGGGTTTCAGTCGGTGTGTTATCGTGTCTTTCTATCAGCAGCAGATAGAAGTGTTCATCACAGCTGCTCTTCTGGTTAGCAGCGCAGTTATCTGTGGTCGCAGAGATCCTGATGTTTGGTTTGTAGGTTTTTTGGAGGTTTGTAGTTTGACTCCTTGCTCTCCGGTCGGTGCTGAGTTTCTGTAGCCACAACAAAGAGCCAGTATGAGAGAAGTCCACCTGAATAATGAGACGTGCATGAACGGTAAGAACACGTTGTCTTTTAATTATAATACTAAAACAATTAACCTGTTATTAATTGGGAAAATGAACCTTTATCTAATGTTTCCTCATCATACTGTACATGCAGAGGTGGAAGGATTCAGTCTTTAACCCTTAAACACTTAAAAATGACGTCAAATTATTATTTTTATTTACTTTGATGTTACTAATTATCTCATTTGCACCTCAGTAAACATTTGTATATTTTGGATTTTATGAGTTGTATCTCCACCAGGATATGTTGCCCCTATTAAGGTAGAAACACTTGTATATATAGGCTATGTATGTATCTCCTGGTGCACGTTGCATGTTTAAGGGTTAAGTAGAAATAGGTTAATGTAGTGTAAAAGTACTGCATTACAAGTTTATTTAAATGTTAAGTAAAGGTACTGTACTGAATATTATGAGGCAATATTATCAGGAAAGTTTATTTAAAGTATCCAAAGTGCTCATTATGCAGGCTGTATTTAATATTATAGGCTATTTTTAATATTTTATCACTAACAAATGCATGTAAAAGCATTTTAATGGTGTATTTCATCAATGTGGAGCCATTTGTAGATATTTGGGTAGATGAGTAGTAGTATTGCATCATATAATCTGAAGAATAACTATAAATGTAGTGAAGTAGAAATATAAAATAGCATAAAATGGGAATAATACTCAAGTTCTAGTAAATGTACTGAGTGAAATTGCTCCTCTGCATACTGTACATGAGGTACCGAGAGGTTTTTAAACAAGGAAGACAGGTTGTGATTTTTAGAGTGATAGTCTAATGCTTAGATGCAAATTCCTCTGAGTGAATTTCCATGTAGGACTCAATCAGTCAGTATTACAAACCGCAGACTGTATAAAAAAAAAAAAAGAAAAAAAAAGAGTCATGGACACAGCCTTCAAAACGATGGCAGCCACTTCCTGTTTACTATATGGAACATTTACCATCCGCCACTTTATCTGAATGTCTGAATACTGAGTGTGTAAATATATTAGTTACATAACGGAGAGCTGGATGATACGGACAAAAATCAAATATTACGATATTTTAGACCAAATACCTCGATATTGATATAGCAACGATATTATAGAGATGACTGTCGATGAGATTGTTGATAAATAATCATCAGTAATGTGATATAATGACAAAGTGAGTAAAAGGTAAATAACAGAACAGCAGTCTGGTAAGTTCAGAACATTATATATTTAACTGTAATTCAGCTTTAAAACCATATCGCGATATTACGATGTCCAAAATCTAAGATGATAGCTTGTCTCATATTACGATATCAATATAATATCAATATGTTGCCCAGCTCTAACGTAGTGCCAGAAAGTTTGGGTAGCGGTCGCTCTTGAGGTAGTCCAGAATGAATGAGTCTATGGAGCTGTTGCCCCCAAAATGTAACTTTTTATAAGGTAAAACATTGTTTCTGCCAATTTTCATGATGTTTTCGGTATAAGTGGTATAAAGACAATATGTATAGTTCCATTAGATCCGGGTTCTTTGTAGTGAAATACCTTTCTGTAAGTATTTGTGGCGCCACTTCATGTCACTCCACATAGCGCTGCTTTACGCCACTTCATGCCACTTTACAGCATTCGAACTTGTGTGAATGTGGATCAGAGTTATTAAGGTAACCATGATCTACATTTGGCTGTAAAACACAAAGATCCTCCTGGTTCTCCATAACATGTCGACTTCATTCAAAACTTCTACAGACTCTGAGCGCCATCAGTCCTTAACCGACCAATCAGCTACATTATCAGTCCTTAACCGACCAATCAGCTACATTATCAGTCCTTAACCGACCAATCAGCTACATTATCAGTCCTTAACCGACCAATCGGCTACATTATCAGTCCTTAACCTTAATTTTGTGTAGTGACCTGTGATTAAATATTTAATTTTGTTGCCAATTGTTGGTAATAATAGAAACATAAATGAATGAAAAGCTTGATTTTAAATCCATTAAATGCAGATAAATCTCATATGGGTGCATGTCCAGCTGACTCCTTTAATCAGTAACATATTTTATACTTCTTTACAGGAAACTAATCAGATTAATCAGCTGAAATGAACCTGAGGAGTTGTTGCATACAGCACGTCCTACATTAAAGACAGTTTAAAGGTTTTATGGTGTCATCTAATGTCAACCCTTGATATTAAAGTGTGAACTACAACTGAAGTAGAAACTACAGCTGGTTTAATAACTGAATAATCATATTGGTCACTTTTTCAAACTAAATATCTTTAGATTTTGGACTATTGATGAGATAAAAACGTCACAATGAGCTCTAAGAACATTTTATAGACAAAATGATTAGTTGATCACTTCTGAAACTAATCAGATGAATCAATAATGAAGATAATCATTAGTTTCTCCTGAAGTAGAAACATTATTTTTGAGTTCCCCAAACTGCTGCTAAGTGACTGTTATCATGACCCGAGTGTGTGTGTGTGTGTGTGTGTGTGTGTGTGTGTGTGTGTGTGTGTGTGTGTGTGTGTGTGTGTGTGTGTGTGTGTGTGTGTGTGTGTGTGTGTGTGTGTGTGTGTGTGTGTGTGTGTGTGTGTGTGTGTGTGTGTGTGTGTGTGTGTGTGTGTGTGTGCTGAGGCTTCATTGTTGACAGTGTAAATATTGAACCTCTCTGCCTGCTGATGCCAGCTCACCTCTCCTCATGTTACTCTGAACAGAACAAGTGGTTAAACCAGTATGACACACATGTTTGGATGGGTTCAGAGGGAACAGAAAACACTCTGCAAACACTCACAAGAGTCATTGAACTCATTGGAAGAGTCTGTACCTTTCTCTCTTCTGTTAAAGGAGACACATTCTGTACATTTCCAGGTTTAAATATTAATATTGTGTGTCTCTACTGGAATATCTTTACATGATTTCCAGTTAAAAACTCCTTATTTATCTTCTACTGGTCCTTTATGCAGCTGCTCATCAATAACTCTTCAACTATAATGGTAGTCTGTGTTTTTATAGAACTCTCCAATCTGTGATCATATATTAGTTTATTCTGCTGTCATAAGTTGATCCTACTCTCTGACAGAAAGCACAGAGACCTTTAGTCCTCCCACCAGTTTAACCCTTTGCATAATGTTCATATACTGACTCATAATTAGTCTTTACACTGATTCACATTCATAAATTCACCCGTCAGTCATTAATAAACGTTTGATTAATCAGTATTTTATGATCCAGGAACATTTTATAGAATATGATCAATACATTAAATTAATGAACTTTTGTCAATAAACAGGTCAGATGTCCTGTCGTCCTCCCGGGTCAAATTGACCCCGTCTGTTTTGACTGTTCCTTCTTTCCGTCTGTCCTTCCTCCCTAACTCCTTCTCTTTCTTTCCGTCCTCTCTATTTCCTTCCTTCTTTCATTCATCCATCCCCTTTTCTCCATTCTGTCCTTCCTCCCTTCCTACTTTCCTCTGTCCCTTTCCTTCATTCCTCTTTTCCTTTCTCCCTCCCTCCCTCTTTCCTCCCTACCTACCTTCCTTCTTTCCTCCGTCTGTCCTTCCTTCCTTCTTTCCTCCGTCTGTCCTTCCCTCCATCCTTTCCTCCCTCCCTCCCTCCTTCCTGTCCTTCCTTCCTCCCTCCCTCCCTTCCTCCCTTCCTTCCTTGACTCGAGAACAACAGGAGGGTTAAAAAAAGATGCATTTTACTTCCATGTTTGTAAACTGTGGGTCACATTAGGAAAAGTCCGGCTAAAATAAATGTGTGTTGTGTGTTTTACGGTGATGAAGCTGATAGGAAGGGTTAGGTTAAGTGACTATCAGACCTTGCAGTCTATTTATGAACAAACTGTTCTTAAACAAGCCCAGAGGATAGTGACTGATCCATCCCATAATATGAGCTGCTACCCTCCAGCAGACGATATAGAGACACTAACTGTAAACTCACTCATTTGTTCCAACCTCCATCAAACTCTTAAACAATGCTGCCTGAGGACGAAGATTGCGCAATAACTTTTATAGTGTTTTAATATGATGATCTTTAAGCATGTGTTTCTTCCATTGGTGTATGTATGTGTAATATTATGGGATATGTGCAATACTGTTATGTCATTGTTGGGATGGTGATGTTTTGTTTGTTGTCATTGTGGCTGTGAAGGTATTTATGGTCCAAGATAAATTTCCCTAAGCAGGACAATGAAGTATATTTTATTTTATAGCTTTTAACCTTTGTGTCGTCCTCCCGGGTCAAATTGACCCTGTCTGTTTTGACTGTTCCTTCTTCCCTCCCTCCTTCTCTCTTTCTTTCCTTCCTCTCTCTTTCCTACCTCCCTCCTTCTTCCCTCCCTCCTTCTCTCTTTCTTTCCTTCCTCCCTCCCTCCTTCTTTCCTTTTTTCCTTCCTTTCCTTCATCTCTTCCTTCTTTCCTCCCTCCCTCCTTCTCTCTTTCTTTCCTCCCCTAGCTTCCTTCCTTCCTTTCTCCCTCCCTCCCTCCTTCTCTCTTTCTTTCCTCCCCTAGCTTCCTTCCTTCCTTTCTCCCTCCCTCCCTCCTTCTCTCTTTCTTTCCTCCCTCCTTTCTTCCTTCCTTCCTTCCTCTCTCCTTTCCTTCCTTCTTCCTTCTTCCTTTCCTTCCTTCCTCACTCCCTCGTTTCCTTCCCCTTTCCTCCCTTCCTTCCTTCCTCCCTCTTTTGCTTCTTTCTTCCTTTCTTCCATCCTTCCTTCATTCCTCCCTTCCTTCCTTGACTCGAGGACGACAGGAGGGTTAAATGTAAAAATGAATCAAATGAAGCAACCTGAATGAAAGCATATAAGGGTTAAAAACAACAAGGATTTGGCCTGTGTCATGTTTGAGGATTCATGTGTGTGTGTGTGTGTGTGTGTGTGTGTGTGTGTGTGTGTGTGTGTGTGTGTGTGTGTGTGTGTGTGTGTGTGTGTGTGTGTGTGTGTGTGTGTGTGTGTGTGTGTGTGTGTGTGTGTGTCTCTGCAGGGTCGGAGGTCAGGTTGTGGTGCGGCTCTCAGGCTGCTGTGTGTGTCGTTACCGGAGATCAAACACTCGTCCACACATCCTTCACACACCTGAGCAATGGCACTCAGGTGACAGGTAAACCTACACACACACACACACACACACACACACACACACACACACACACACACACACACACACACACACACACACACACACACACACTGTTACATACCTGTGTGAGGCGGGAGGTGTGTTTGTTTAAGGTTTAAACTCTTTGTGTGTGTAGTGTGTAAACATCCTTGTTTAATGATTTAAATCTCTTTGTGTTTATAAGGAATTAACTCTGAAAGACTTTAAAACAACAACAACATAGTTTTTATATTTAAAGATAAATATTATAAAAATCTAAAATATATGATAATGATAACAGGGTTGCAAGTCACCATGTTTTAATTGTTAATTAACTAATCTGACTGTGTTCTCTCTATTAATTGATGAACTTTTGGTCTATAAAATGTCAGAAAAACAGTTTCCTAAAGCTCAAGATGACATCTTCAAAGATCTTCTATTAACGTTTCTATTATCAGCATGAAAAGGGTAAAAAAAAAACCAAATGAACACAATTAAATAAGAGAATAAAGAAAATATCTGATCTGCACTAAACCAGTCTGTCAGATTTTTAAATCACTTTTCATTGTGTCATTTATCTGGATCCAGTTCCATGTAAACAGAGAAAAACCTTTTATTATTATTATTATGATGTTTTTGTTTTTGACACGGATGGAAATAAAATCCGACTTCCTCAATAAACAAACAATGCAGCGAGATTGAATTTCAAATGAGGTTAAAGTTACTGAAGCTGTTACTTCCTCAGTGATGAGTGAATATAAATGATAGAAGTTTAACTTTTAAACAACATAATTGAACTTTTTTTGTGTGAAATTGTCTTAAAATCTGACTGGAGGAGATCTGACAGTGAGTCTGTTCCCTGATGTCACTTTTAAGGACTTTCTGCCTTTTTTAAATGTATTTTTTGACAGTAAACTGAATATTTTGGTTTTTTTTGGAGTGTCAGATACTCACAGTTACTAAAGCTAACATCCTCAAATGTGTTGTTAGTAAGATCATCAGTTTACTGTCACAGATCAGTAAAATATTCACATTAAATAAGCTGGAAATGACTCAGCATGACTCATCAAAAAGTGACTATTGATTATTTGATTAATTGATTAATTGTTGCAGCTTTTATATTCATAGATTCTGGATGTTTTAATGAGGGAGACGGAGCAGCTGTCATTTTAATCATTTTTATCATTTTTTATCAACTTAATTTAATATTTTTGTGAGAAAAACAGTTTTATTTTTCAAGCATCAGAGTCAAACAGGACTGTGGGATCTGCTTTGTTTTATATAAAGGTAGATTTAATATATTTGGGTCACATATGGGTCAATTATTCAGAATTTTTTTTAACCCTCCTGTTGTCCTCGAGTCAAGGAAGGAAAGGAGGAAGAAGGAAGGAAAAGAGGGAGGGAGGAAGGAAAGAAGTAAGGGAAGGAAGGGAGGAAGGAAAGGAGGAAGAAGGAAAGAAAAGAGGGAGGGAGGAAGAAAAGAAGTAAGGGAAGGAGGGAAGGAAGGGAGGAAGGACAGAGGAAATAAGGAAGGAAGGTAGGAGGGAGGGAGGAAGGGAGGGAGAAGGAAAACAGGAATGGAGGAAGGAAGGAAAGAAGGACAGAGGAAAGAAGGAAGGGAGGAAGGTAGGGGGAGGAAAGAAAGAGAAGGAGGGAGGGAGGAAGGACAGACGGAAGGGAGGAAGGAAAGGAAGGAAGGAAGGAAAGAAGGAAGGAGGGAGGGAGGAAGGAAGGGAAGAAAGAAGGGAGGAAGGTAGGGGGAGGAAAGAAAGAGAGAAGGAGGGAGGGAGGAAGGACATAAGGAAGGGAGGAAGGAAAGGGAGGAAGGAGGGAAGGAAAAAAGGAAGAAAAGAAGGAAGGAAGGAGGGAGGAAGAAAGGAAAAGAGGAAGGGAAGAAGGTAGGGGTGAGGAAAGAAAGAGAGAAGGAGGGAGGGAGGAAGGACAGAAGGAAGGGAGGAAAGAAGGAACAGTCAAAACAGACGAGGTTAAGTGTAGTTAAGAAAAACAGAATAAACATCAATAGAAAGAATTAAAAGAATAAAAACAATACTAGTAAAACAACAGTAACACTATGTACAGAGTGATATTGATGTTAAATGATAATATACTTGTTATTTTTAATAGTAAACCTGAATTTTCACTATTTACTTACATTTTATTGACCAATTAAAGTAATATGCAGACCAGTCAATAATGCAAATAACTGGTTGAAGAGCTTCTGCTGAGTCAATAAATAGTAATAAAATGTTAAAAAGATCAATATTACATAACTCATTACTGTAGCCGCATTCAAATGAGACTTTTGACCTATCAAATGTAAACTTAGAGTTTCATAACTGAACCACAAACTTTATTTACACAGTCTGATTGGTTCCTTATCTCAGTATCATGAAAACTTCTACTTTAAATTCTTGAGGTGTTTTTTTTTTCTTGATCTGATAAAAAGTTATTGAACACACCCTGATAAACACACACACACACACACACACACACACACACACACACACACACACACACACACACACACACACACACACACACACACACACACACTGGCTGACTTCCATGTGTTTCTCTGCAGCTCTTCAGACTCTCACCTACCACCAGTGGCTCGGTCTGACTCTGGCGCTGCTCTCCGCCTTCCTGATTGGCGGCAGCGTCATTCTTAAGAAGAAAGCTCTCCTCCGATTGGCCGTCAGTGGAAACACCAGAGCAGGTAAACACAGCCGCAGAAACTTTGATTTTTTAATTTCTTTTTAGAGGGGTGTGGAATGTACGAAAGAGTATTAGGGCCAGACTAAGAGATTTATTTTTTTTGCGAAATTACGAGAATAAAGTCGAAACATAACGATAAAAAAGTCATAATATTACGAGAATAAAGTCGTAAAATTACGAGAATAAAGTCGTAACATAACGATAAAAAAGTCATAACATTGCGATAAAAAAGTCATAACATTACGAGAAAAAAGTCGTAGCATTACGAAAATAAAGTCGTAACATAACGATAAAAAAGTCATAACATTACGAGAAAAAAGTCGTAACATTACGAGAATAAAGTCGTAACATTACGAGAATAAAGTAGTAACATTACGAGAATAAAGTCGTAATATTATGAGATTAAAGTTGTGATATTAGGAGAATAAAGTCGTAACATTACAATTTTATTTTCGTAATTTCCAAAATTGTATTGATTTATTTTCCCTCTTAGTGTGTAGTAGTATCTCTCTCTCTGTCGTAGGATTGGGAGTCTGTCTGTATTTTTATTTAATGGAGTAACCACGAGGAGACTCTTCATGAAAACAACAGATTTGGTCCATAAAATGTCAGAAAAAGCTGAAAAGATGGAAAGATATTCACTTTACTGTCACAGAAAACTAAAAAAACAGAAAATATTCATATTCGAGAAGCTGCAACCAGATAATTTTATTGATTTATTAAAGAAGTTAGTGATTCATTGTCTAATTTTCTTACACTTTATAGACAAAAGTTAAAAGTTAAGTCCTGAGACAATCATTTAACTGTTTTATAATGTTTATATATCAAAGTGTTTTCTCTCATCAGAGCTGAATGATGTCTTTACCAGAAGATGAATTAATGTGACTGTGTGTGTTTGCAGGTGATGGAGGTCATGGCTACCTGAAGGACTGGTTGTGGTGGGGAGGCTTGTTAACCAGTAAGACTTATTTTATTTCATCTGCGTCTCTGTGTGATTAATAATCTGACACATAAACACATACAGTCCAATCTGATCTCAAGTGGGCCAGACCCGTAGCACCGCTGCACGATAACCTATAAATAATAATGTACAGTACTGTGCAAAAGTCTTAGGCCACCACCATCATACAAACAGAAAATACGGAACTATGTACACAACATTTATATAACTATATATCTGCAGACTATAAGCAAAGTGATGAGGGACTTTCAGGTGTGTCAGCTGAAAAAAAATGATGTGGAAATGTCAGATTTTCCAATCCTCTCTGACAAGTCTTAGGCACCATTAGATTAGTTGTGTTATTAATGCTATAATGAACATATATAATTATTATTTATCAGTGTCTTCATTAGAATACAACCAGAAAATACAGGAAATGTGTATGCTATATTAAAAAACAGAAAGAAAACAGCTTCTATATCAATGAGCAATAGCAGGAACCTGACTCCCTTTAACCTAAATGGAGCCTCAATTAATAATAATAATTAATAATTAATGTTACATTTGTGTACATATGTCCTGACTTTTGCACAGAACTGTGTATTATAACTTTAACATAATGAACCATCTGATTGACAATATTTAGCACAATGTTTACTATATGAAAGGTTTTAAATATGACAACAATATGTATTCATTGTTGTTGTTTTTTAAGAGAGTTGTATTCATGTTCAGGGTGAAAAACCTCTGAAGCAGCATTTTATATGAAGTTAGCTCCTCTCAC
>NC_084983.1:28315726-28355726 GCF_963691925.1 Scomber scombrus | reverse complement strand
AGGGAGGGAGGAAAGAAGAACAGTAAAAACAGACGGGGTCCATGTTTCCACAGAAGGAGGGTTACTGTGGGTTTAGTCCTCCATCACTTTACATTGTAAACATGATGAAGGATCTTCTAATGGTCGGTATGAACAGGAGGAATCATTACAGCATGAATGACTCCTTTGAGCTACCTGACTGTTGGTTTAAGACTCACTTGGACATTTACGACCCTTTAAAGATAAACTGAGCCAACAAAGCAGAATTATACTGAACATTAACAAAGGACGACGACTGAAATGTGACTCCGGCTCTTTGTCTTCAACACGAAACAAACAAAGAGTCAGAGAGACACTCGATCCGTCATCAACGCTTTGTGCTCCGTAAAGAACGTTTCCTTTGAAGAGGAAACACAGATTCATGTTATAGTCATAGTTAAGCTTCCTGTCGTCCTCCAGGGTCAAAATCACCCCGTCTGTTTTGATTGTTCCTTCTTTCCTCCCTTCCTTCCGTCTGTTCTTCCTCCTCCTTCCTTCTTTCCTTTCCTCCTTCCTTTCTTCCTTCCTCCCTCCTTCCTTGCCTCCTCCCTTCCTTTCTTCCTTCTTTCTTCCTCCCTCCCTCCTTCTTTCCTTCCTCCCTTCCTTCCTTCCTCCTCCCTCCTTCTTTCCTTTCCTCCTTCCTTTCTTCCTTCCTCCCTCCTTCCTTCTTTCCTTCCTCCTCCCTTCCTTTCTTCTTCATTCCTTGCTCCTTCCTTCTTCCCTTCCTCCATCCCCCTTTCTTCCTTCCTTCTGTCTTCCTCCCTCCCCCTACCTTCCTCCCTTCCTGCTTTTCTTCCCTCCTCCCTTCCTCTTTTCCTTTCTCCCTCCCTCCCTCCCTCCCTCCCTCCCTCCTTCCTTCTTTCCTCCCTCCCTCCTACCTTCTTCCTTCCTTCTTCCTCCCTTCCTTCCTTGACTCGAGGGCAACATGAGGGTTAAAGAAGTGGTGTTTTACTTCCTGTCAGGTTTCCTGGTGAACGTGTTGTTGTTTTACTTCCTGTCAGGTTTCCTGGTGAACATGTTGTTGTTTTACTTCCTGTCAGGTTTCCTGGTGAACATGTTGTTGCTTTACTTCCTGTCAGGTTTCCTGGTGTACATGTTGTTGTTTTACTTCCTGTCAGGTTTCCTGGTGTACATGTCGGCCGTGTTGGTGCTGTGTGTAGTCCTCGTTGTGTATTTCTCTCCTCGGGTCGGCAGCTCAAACATCCTCGTCTACATCAGCATCTGCTCGCTGCTCGGAGCTTTCACCGTCTCCTCTGTGAAGGGCCTCGCCATCGCCATCCAGACCGGTCAGACACACACACACACACACACACACACACACACACACACACACACACACACACACACACACACCTGTTTTAAATGTGCAGCATCTGATTGAGGAAGCACCGAGATGTGGAACAATGTGAAACTCTAATTTCTGCTTTTTTCTCATTCTGCATAATAATAAATAAACAAAAGCAAAGAATAAAAAAGTGATTAAAAAAATAAATAAATAATAATAATATAAAAACAATATAAAAATATACAAATAATTACTATATTTATTAACATACTGTATTATTATTTTTTGCCTGAATAAACAAAAACAAAGAATAAAAAACATTGATTAAAAAAACAATAATAATATATAGAAATATAAAAAAATATTACTATAATTATTAAAATACTATATTATTATTTTTTATTATTATAATTATATATTTTTAAAAATATATATTTTATGTATATATTATTATATAAGAACATTTATTTTTTCATAACATAAAAAACACCAAGCACACAATATACAAAATTATTTCTTTCTCCTAAACTTCAGGA
Organism: Scomber scombrus; assembly: GCF_963691925.1. NCBI lineage: Eukaryota > Metazoa > Chordata > Actinopteri > Scombriformes > Scombridae > Scomber > Scomber scombrus. The sequence goes on along the minus strand of NC_084983.1, from coordinate 28,353,887 downwards.
TTTTTTTCTTTTTAACGTCACAAACTTTGTTGTAAATCTCGTCTCTGATGAATTTCACCTGTTCACATGTTTTTTTTTAATAATCTTCTTTATTGAACAAACACCAATATATATTTCATACAGTGAACTTTTGCAGGAGACACAGATACATGTATTATGTTTTACAGCTTTTATATATTATGTGAAATAGAAATATCACCAGTGTAAATATTCATATAATTTTAAAAAAAAAAAGCAGGTAAACACAGAGATTTGGACTTATGTAAATATAATAATAATAATATAAGATGAATTAAAACATTCCAGTAAGAGAAAATAAAGATAATCACACATAATATAAAGATATATAAAGATAAAGAGCTTACAGAGTTTAAATGAACAGGAAACAGTCATGGAAGTAAATTTAAAGAATGTTATCATTGATTATCTTTCTCTTCTCTTCTTTTAGTGTATTATGATATTTCTGTGCTCGCAGTCCTCTCACCTGGATCCTGCTGATCACACTCATCGTTTCCATAGTAACACAGGTAAACTGCAATGTCCTTTTATTTTTAGGAAAGTGTGTCCTTCTTAATCTATCAGAGAACATCTGTCTCACCTGTGATGATGATTATAAACGAGGTTACATCTGAAGTCACACCTGCAAGATTGTTCCTCATGGTTTTAATATTTAACATGTTACTGAATACATATATTACTGTTTTTAATTCTTTGAAATCAATATTTTGTTTTATATTTAGTAAATAAATAATGACGTGGGTTTAAATGGAGTCACAGTACCAATTAAACCCACTTTATTCATCAGATATCTTTATTTTATATTCTAACATCTACATGAGAGATAAATGTTGATTTATAAGAAATGATGATGATGAAAGAAGGAAGGAAGGACAGAAGGAAGGAAGGAAATAAGGAAGGAAGGAAGGTAGGAAGGAAGCAAGGAAGAGAGAAAGGGAAGGAAGCTAGAGAGAAAGGGAAGGAAGGAAGGAAAGATGGATGGAAGGAATGAATGAATGAAGAAAGGAAAGAAGGAAGGAAGGTAGTAAGGAAGGAAGAAAGGAAAGATGGATGGATGGAAGGAAGGAAGAGAGAAAGGGACGGAAGGAAGGAAGGAAGAGAGAAAGGGAAGGAAGGAAGGAAAGATGGAAGGAAGGAAGGAAGAAAGGAAAGAAGGAAGGAAGGAAAGATGGATGGATGGAAGGAAGGAATGAATGAAGAAGGAAGGAAGGAGGGACAGATGGAAGGAAGGAAATAAGGAAGGAAGGAGGGAAGGAAGGAAGGTAGGAAGGAAGCAAGGAAGAGAGAAAGGGAAGGAAGCTAGAGAGAAAGGGAAGGAAGGAAGGAAGGAAAGATGGATGGAAGGAAGGAATGAATGAAGAAAGGAAAGAAGGAAGGAAGGTAGTAAGGAAGGAAGGAAGGACAGATGGAAGGAAGGAAGAAAGGAAAGATGGATGGATGGAAGGAAGGAAGAGAGAAAGGGAAGGAAGGAAGGAAAGATGGAAGGAAGGAAGAAAGGAAGGAAGGAAGGAAGGAAGGAAGGACAGATGGAGGGAACATTTACCCTAACAGATGAAAACATTGGTTAGAACATTAGAAAAGTCATCAAATGTAATAAGTTACATTACTTATTACATTTTAAACAGACTAACTAGTAAATAGTAATCTATTACATTATAAACAGAGTAAATAGTAATCTATTACATTATAAACAGACTAACTAGTAACTAGTAATCTATTACATTATAAACAGTAACTAGTAATCTATTACATTATAAACAGAGTAACTAGTAATCTATTACATTATAAACAGTAACTAGTAATCTATTACATTATAAACAGACTAACTAGTAACTAGTAATCTATTACATTATAAACAGAGTAACTAGTAATCTATTACATTATAAACAGTAACTAGTAATCTATTACATTATAAACAGACTAACTAGTAATCTATTACATTATAAACAGACTAACTAGTAACTAGTAATCTATTACATTATAAACAGAGTAACTAGTAATCTATTACATTATAAACAGTAACTAGTAATCTATTACATTATAAACAGACTAACTAGTAACTAGTAATCTATTACATTATAAACAGTAACTAGTAATCTATTACATTATAAACAGAGTAACTAGTAATCTATTACATTATAAACAGAGTAACTAGTAATCTATTACATTTTAAACAGACTAACTAGTAACTAGTAATCTATTACATTATAAACAGACTAACTAGTAACTAGTAATCTATTACATTATAAACAGACTAACTAGTAATCTATTACATTATAAACAGACTAACTAGTAACTAGTAATCTATTACATTATAAACAGAGTAACTAGTAATCTATTACATTATAAACAGACTAACTAGTAACTAGTAATCTATTACATTATAAACAGAGTAACTAGTAATCTATTACATTATAAACAGACTAACTAGTAATCTGTAATCTATTACATTATAAACAGAGTAACTAGTAATCTATTACATTATAAACAGACTAACTAGTATCTAGTAATCTATTACATTATAAACAGAGTAACTAGTAATCTATTACATTATAAACAGAGTAACTAGTAACTAGTAATCTATTACATTATAAACAGAGTAACTAGTAATCTATTACATTATAAACAGATTAACTAGTAATCAGTAATCTATTACATTATAAACAGAGTAACTAGTAATCTATTACATTATAAACAGACTAACTAGTAATCTATTACATTATAAACAGAGTAACTAGTAATCTATTACATTATAAACAGAGTAACTAATCTACTTCCTGTCTGCAGGTAAACTACCTGAACAAGTCTCTGGACTCCTTCAACACGCTGCTGGTCTATCCCATCTACTACGTGCTCTTCACCTCCGTGGTCCTCTCCACCTCCATCATCCTCTTCCAGGAGTGGAGCAGCATGGCGGTCGTCGACATCGTCACCACCGTCGGATCCTTCCTGGTCATCGTTGTGGGCGTGGCCATGCTGCACCTGTTCAAAGAGCTGCAGGTGGACGACCGTAGCTGCTTAATACTCACTAGGTTTTAACCTTCCTGTCGTCCTCGACCACGTCTGTTTTGACTGTTCCTTCCTTCCTTCCTTCCCTCCTTCCTTTCCTTTCCTTCCTTCCTTCCTTCCCTCCTTCCTTTCCTTTCCTTCCTTTCCTTCCTTCCTTCCTTCCCTCCTTCCTTTCCTCCCTCCTTTCTTTCTTTACTCCCTCCCTCCTTCTCTTTCTTTCCTCCCCCCTACCTTCTTCCCTTTCTTTTTTCCTCTGTCCTTCTTTCCTTCCTTCATCTTTTCCTTTCTCCCTCCCTCGCTCCTACCTTCCTTCCTGCCTTCTTTCCTCCATCTTTACTCCTTTCCTTCCTTCCTTCCTCCCTCCCTCCCTTGCTCCCTCCCTTCCTCCCTCCCTCCTTTCCTCCCTTCCTTCCTCCCTCCTTTCCTCCCTTCCTTCCTCCCTCCTTTCCTTCCTTCTTCCCTCCCTTCCTTCTTAGTTTCCTTCCTTCCTTCCTTCTTCCCTCCCTTCCTTACTTCTTCCTCCATTCCTCCCTCGTTTCCTCCCTTCTTCCTTCCTTTACTCGAGGACAACAGGAAGGTTAATGAGATGATCACAGATTGAAACATGTTGATAGTTATTGAATCTATTGGTGTGTAATGAGGTTCAGAGGATGAAACCTAACGAGCTCAGTGATGCTGTCGTCTCCTCTAGCACCACCTACAGGCCAAACTGTAAACTGCAGCCTCAACTGTACTATGAGATTAATGATAAATTACCTATTAACACTTAAATGTATTCATCATTGTAAAAACACTTAATAAAGCATTTAAAGTCACTATAATGTTGTAGTTAGCAGATATAAGATCTCTTTCCTCCCTCCCTCCTTCTTTCCTTCCTCCCTCCTTCTTTCCTTCCTTCCTTTCTTCCTCTTTTCCTTTCTCCCTCCCTCCCTCCTTCTTTCTTTCCTCCCTCCCTCCTTCCCTTCCTTCTTCCTCCCTCCTTTCCTTCTTCCTCCCTCCCACTTTTCCTTCCTTCTTCCTTTCTTCCTTCCTCTTTTCCTTCCTTCTTCCTCCCTCCCTTCCGTCATTGACTCGAGGACAACAGGAGGGTTAAGCTCAATGTTGTGGTTAAATGTTAATATATCGTCTCTCCATATATCGTATAAACATATAAAGTTCGTAGACTAATAACACTTTTAGTTTATTATGTTTTGTATCATAGTTCACAGAGAAGCATTAATCTGACTGTTTGCAGCATTTTATCATTTTTTAAAGATGATTTGATGTTTTGCAGATGACGATGTCGCAGCTGACCAATCAGCTGTCTCAGCCTGTGGAGAGGGAGGAGCCTGTCGACGAGGTCTCAGCCAATCAACAGGCCCGAGGAGAAGAGGGGGGGCGGAGGAATAAAAAGGAGGATAAATACGGACTGATGGACAACATGGTGATAGAGAGTCTTCCTCCGATGAGAGAGGAAGGGCCGAGAGTCTTCATCATCAGCTGAGACAGGAAGGAGACGCAGGTTTGTACTTCCTGTTTGGACCAATCTCTCTGATACTGTAAATCAAGTGCACTTTTTTTTCTTCTTTTTTTTTTAAAGATCAGGGTCTGAGGTTTGACCCTGTTTCAGTTTTATGTGAATTTATTATTATTTTATTGCTTTATTGAACAATAGTTTTACAAACTAGCAAGTTAACGATGGTATTAACAACATGGTATGAGTACAAAAATACAAAATGAAATAAAATTATAATAAATAAGAAAAAACATTCAAATATACACTGTAAAAAAATACAATAAATACAATTAAAAATATATATAAATGAACATGAATCAGTTTAAACAACAAAATATACATTAAATAAATATAAATATATTAAATTAAAGGTTAGGGTCTATTCATCATCTTTCACACACAAAGCACCTTTAGTTGAATGTATTGTACAGATATTTACACTCAGGCTGCAACTAACTAATTATTTTCATGATCAAATAATCCGTTGATTACTTTCTCGATTAATCGATTAGTTGTTTGGCCTAAAAATGATTTTTGAAAAATGTCAATCAATGTTTATGATCCTCAAGTGTCTGATTTTGTCCAAGATATTCAGTTTACTGCCGTAGAAACCTAAAGAAACAAACAGAAGATAAATGGGTCAGTAAAATGACATTTGCACCATTTTTTACCAAAAGTAAGACTGAATGCTCCTGAAAATGTCAAATGGTGTAACCACAAAAGAATGATAAATATTACCTACAGTGTATTTAAGTGGATTTATACGGAAAAGTATTAGGGCCACAGAAAAAAAATTTGAATTCTGATAAAAGACTTTTTTCCAAAACCTAAAAAAAAAATAAGGGAGAATTTTTTGTTGTTGAAAAAAATGATTTTTTTTTTATTTCTGAAAAAAAGTCAGAATTCAGTTTTTTTGTATTTTTTCCAAAATAAAATTTAAAAAAAAATTTCAACAACGAAAAATACTCCCTTAAATTTTTTTTAGGTTTTGGAAAAAAGTTTTTTCTCAGAATTCTATTTTTTTCTGTGGCCCTAATACTTTTCCGTAGACTTATACTAATAATGACTTTATTTAAAACATGTAAATGGTTCCTGATCTCCATGGTTACCAGAGTAAATGTAATATTTAGAACAATTGTATTCCATTACCTTTATTTAATATAAAGTTATAATGTAAGATCATGCCAAACTAGTTGATATGGTGTTTTATTGACAATTTACTGTTTTTAAGCAAGTTGAATTATTTAGTACAAAGTTTTTATGGTTACACCACTTAGACATTTTTGCCATAATCCTCTAATATATTCTCTCAAAATGGATTAAAAGCAGAAATTTGATGCTGGGTCCACAAAAAAAGAATGTGTGAAGTTATTCATACGTTTATTTTCACATTTAACCCTTTAAATTTAAACTAACCCACACGGACACTAAAAAACATCATTGACCCTTTAATATTAGAAGCTGGAATCAAAGCCTCGGAGCAGAAGGACACATTTATGCAGCTGAGTGTAAATGAACGTTCATTATAACATAAATCACATCTGGATTTTCTCCAGGTACAAAATACTTGAAATGATAAAGTGTAGATTGAGCCACTTTCACATCTCTGCTACACCTGCAGGGTAGTTACAGGTTAATTACCCTCTGATGATGCAAACAGGACAAAACTGTCATTTAATTCACTTTATGAGAAACATTAAAAATGTTGAGTTTGAATTAATTCAGACTTGATTCTTTTTTAACCTTCGTGTCGTCCTCCCGGGTCAAATTGACCCCGTCTGTTTTGACTGTTCCTTCTTTCCTCCCTTCCTTCCTTTCTCCCTCCATTCATTCTTTCCTCTGCTCTTCTTTCCTACCTTCCTCCTTTCCTTCCTTCCTTCCTTATTTCCTCCATCCTTCCTTCCTCCTTTCCTTCCTTCCTCCCTCCCTACCTATCTTCCTTCCTTATTTCCTCTATCCCTTCCTCCCTTCTTCTTCCCTTCTTTCTTTGACTCGAGGACAACAGAAGGGTTAAAGAAGTCTCGGTCTCCTGAGATACATTATCTCCTCTAAGACTGAACTCACATCCTTCATGATGAGATCTGAGGTTGTTTTATATTTTATTGTCAACAAATCCTTCACTACAGTTAAAGTAGTGAAACATCTGAGCTGATAAAAGCCGTTTTTATTGCAATAGTTACAGACTAGAGATGCTGCAAGAAACCGGCTCTGAATAAGTCATCTCACACACACACACACACACACACACACACACACACACACACACACACACACACACACACACACACACACACACACACACACACACACACACACACACACACACACACACACACACACACACACACACACACACACACACACACACACACACACACACACACACACACACACACACGTCTGAAGTGTGATTACAGTTCAGTGGAGTCGATGACGACGGCGCTCAGAGGTAACAACCCTCCTTAGTTTCTGCCTTTATTTAATTGGGGCAATGATCGGAACTACACTTCCCAGAATGCTTTGGGGGAGGAATAATGTTCCCATTGATTCAGCTCCTGGCTACAATCCCTGTTTACTAGCCTGAATTTGTTCACATTTTATCAAATAGTCTCAGTTAATGAATTAGAGTCTGAATCAGTTGTTAGATGATGTTCAGACAAATATATCTGATTAACTGTGATACTGAAGAACAATGTTAGGATTCATTATTCAGCTTATTGAACATCTGAAAACAGTCAAGAAGATTTTTTTTTTTTTTTTTTTTTTTAAAGCCGTCAGTTTCCTGGTTCATGGTGATGTCATCAAGTTCAACCAATGGTCCAAAATCCAAATATTTTTTAAATAATATAATAATAAAAAAATTAAGCAGCACATTTTTACATTTGAGAAGCTTAAACAACTAAATATATATATTTTTTAAAAGACTTAACAGATTACTTAATTCTCAAAATAACTTAATTAATTTCTTGTTAATTGGCCAATATATAAATAAATTAATTGTTGGGTTACTTTAAAATGTAGTGAGGTTTTATTTTTTTAAACATTAAGGATGATATTTCTATTTAAAGTCATTATTGGACATCATTCGAGTATAAATTGATAATTTTTTTCATTTCCATTGTTTTAAAGTAGCTGCTGCATCGAGATACTTACGCGATATTTGATTAATGTACAATTTGTTCAATTTTAATTTAATAAAATAGAGAATTAAATGTTCTATTTTGGACACACACACATACTTAATACTTGCAATACTGGGATTTGTTGACAATAATAAAAATATTAAATATTATAAGACTTCAGCTTGCAGATACAAAACAAAGAGCACTATGTTCACTTTAATTATCATTTCAAGCTATTTCTAATATTCTCATTTCATTTTAAAGAGGTTTATTTTCACTCAGTGTTGTATTTCTACTGAGTCTTACCATAGTTTTATTTTCCATTTCTGTTTATAATTTTCCTCATATTTCATGTTTATTGTACTAATTAAACAGGATTTAACAGATCAGCTGTCACACACACCTGTAATGTAGTTTAATGCTGGTCGCTTCTCTCTGTGGTGCAAAGAAATCAGAGCAGAGTGAGACATCTCTGATTCCTCTCTGCTGACGGCCGGAGTCTGTGAAGCTGACACACACACACACACACACACACACACACACACACACACACACACACACACACACACACACACACACACACGTTAACTATAAAATATCACAATATTGATTTATCGCCCGGCCCTAGTAAGTTTATACATATTTTTATTTACAGTACACTCCAGTTTTATGAGAGGACACACACCATTTCACTGATGATCGTGTGTGTGTGTGTGTGTGTGTGTGTGTGTGTGTGTGTGTGTGTGTGTGTGTGTGTGTGTGTGTGTGTGTGCAGCTGGAGACTCTTCTGTTTATGAAGCACAGAGGAACAAAAAACAACCAAACTAATGAGTCTATGTGTCTGATTGAGCTTCTTAAAGGAACATTACACTGTTTATATTCATGTTTTAGCACAATAACAACACATCACATGTAATTTACATTAATAATCATCATCATCATCATCATCATCATCATCATCAGTGTTTTCAGAGCATTTTTACATCATACTTGTGAATCAAAGCTTTGTATAATCTATAACAGAAAGTCCACTTAACTTCATTTTTATAAACTAACTCAGGCAGATAAACGTAGACATGATTTATAGAAATGATCTCAAACCAAACGCTGTATGTTTAATATGCAAAGTCTGTGATTTGATGTTAAACTGTTTAAAGTGCAAAACACTCTGGTTCAGTTTTCTGATTCTGTTGCAAACAAATCTCATGTTTTATATTTTCACTGCATGTAAATCATTTCAATAAAGAACTGTGATGAAGGATCTTAAACCCTGTCTAAGTGTTTTATTGTTTATTCTGTTGCTTTTTTTGGTGACATTTTTGGTTTGAATTTAAATAGTGAATAAATCATTTAATGTAAAAAGAAACAAAAACCTGAAATGAGTATTTAAACAGTTAAATTCAGTCTGAATACTCTAAAGATGTTTAACTTAAAATTTCTATTAATTTAATTTTTGCCATTAAAGTTTATATGAGACAGATTATAAACATAAAACAAGCTAACTTCAGTTATAAAAGTACTTTTAAAAACAAGTTAAAGTGTTTTACAAGAGGAAGAAAAGAGAAACTGAAATAAACCAGAACAGACCAAACATGAAGACTTCACCTGTACTGGGTCTGCAGCACCATCTAGTGGTTAAATCAAAGCACAACAATCCTGCCAAAAGAAACTGAAACAGAAAATACTGCATACTACATCACTCATAATACTGCAGTACTTTTACTGTAATACTGCATACTACATCACTCATAATACTGCAGTACTTTTACTGTAATACTGCATACTACATCACTATAATACTGCAGTACTTTTACTGTAATACTGCATACTACATCACTATAATACTGCAGTACTTTTACTGTAATACTGCATACTACATCACTATAATACTGCAGTACTTTTACTGTAATACTGCATACTACATCACTCATAATACTGCAGTACTTTTACTGTAATACTGCATACTACATCACTATAATACTGCAGTACTTTTACTGTAATACTGCATACTACATCACTATAATACTGCAGTACTTTTACTGTAATACTGCATACTACATCACTATAATACTGCAGTACTTTTACTGTAATACTGCATACTACATCACTATAATACTGCAGTACTTTTACTGTAATACTGCATACTACATCACTCATAATACTGCAGTACTTTTACTGTAATACTGCATACTACATCACTATAATACTGCAGTACTTTTACTGTAATACTGCATACTACATCACTCATAATACTGCAGTACTTTTACTGTAATACTGCATACTACATCACTATAATACTGCAGTACTTTTACTGTAATACTGCATACTACATCACTCATAATACTGCAGTACTTTTACTGTAATACTGCATACTACATCACTCATAATACTGCAGTACTTTTACTGTAATACTGCATACTACATCACTATAATACTGCAGTACTTTTACTGTAATACTGCATACTACATCACTCACAATACTTATGTAATGGAGTATTTTTACATTGATGTATATTCAGGTACTTTTACTTCACTTTCATTGATTAAATGTTTCATAAACAGAATGTCAGCGGTTTTATTTGTTTTCTCTGCTTGTGGACCAACGTTCATCATCACACACTGTTGTGCTTCTCCTGAGGGAACACACACACACACTCAGCACACTAATTACTCATCAGCAGACTGGATGATGAGCGTCTGACAGGAAACTCAACAACCTGCAGTGAGTTAAGACTTCCTGATAATGAATCATCTGATGCTGACAGAAGCATTTGAATAGCAAAACCACATCCAGCATCCAGCATCCAGCCGAGCTCATTAAAACACCACAACAAGCAAATCTGAGTCCACTTGAGTCCGGAAACAGAAAATATAAATACTGAACATGTTCTGATCTGTGAAGTTTTTAGTCATTATTTCACTTTCAGGTGTTTTGCTCCCTGCTGAAAAGATGATAAATAAATAAAACACTGATTACATCCATGATTATGTTTCCTAATGCTTCCAAATATACTTTATGGTCATTTTAAAGAATACTACCATGCAGTATGACTATCACTTCTGTCATATAGTCTCATATTAAGGAATAGGAGGGAGGAAAGATGGAAGGAAGGAAGGAAGGGAGGAAGAAAGAAGGAAAGGAGGGACGAAAGGAAGGAATGACGGAGGAAAGAAAGAAGGAAGGTAGGAAAGAAAGAGAGGAGGAGGGAGGGAAGAAGGACAGATGGAAGGAAGGAAGGAAGGAAGAAGGGAAGGAAGGAAGGAACAGTCAAAACAGATGGGGTCAATTTGACCCGGGAGGACGACACAAAGGTTAAAGACTTTTAAAGACCTACAGATACTCTAGTTTCTTCTATTTTCTCAGTCAGCTCTTGAAGTTCTCTTTATGTCCACTGGGTGTCGCTGTGACACAACACATTATCCAGGCTTCCTTCCAATGAACGTCACCATTAATACTCAGCATGTACTAAATATTACACACACAGATGACTGATGTTGAGCTGCAGCTGCTTAAAAAACACTTCAGTTCATAAAAAACCTAAAAAAAGAAACATGTCTGATACTGATCTGCTCCTTCTGTTCCTCACTTTATTCTAAGGATGTGTTGATTTTAAGGCAAGGTACCTTAACCCTCCTGTTGTCCTCGAGTCAAGGAAGGAAGGGAGGAAGGAAAGGATGGAAGGAAAGAAGGAGAAGGAAAGGAGGGAGGAAGGAAGGAGGGAAGGAAGGAAGGAAAGGCGGGAGGAAGGAAGGAGGGAAAGAAAGAAGGAGGGAGGGAAGGAAGGAAGGAAAGGAGGGAGGAAGGAAGGAAGGAAGGAAGGAAGGAAAGAAGGAGAGGGAGGAAGGATACAAGGGAGGAAAGAGAGAGGAAGAAAAGAAAGAGAGAAGGAGGGAGGGAGAAAGGAAAGGAGGGAGGAAGGAAGGAAGGAAGGAAGGAAGGAAGGAAGGAAGGAAGGAAGGAAAGAAGGAAAGGAGGGAGGAAGGAAGGAGGAAGGAAGGAATGAAGGAAAGGAGGGAGGAAGGAAGGAAGGAAGGAAGGAAGGCAGGAAGGAAGGAAGGAAGGAAGGAAGGAAGGAAGGAAGGAAGGAAGGAAGGAAGGAAGGAAGGAAGGAAGGAAGGAAGGAAGGAAGGAAGGAACAGTCAAAACAGACGGGGTCAATTTGACCCGGGACGACGCAAATGTTAAGGGAATATATGTTTGCTATTTTGATATCTGCTTGTATAAAACCTCTAATAAGCTTCCATCAATACAAGAACGGATAGATTTAGTAAATGATATTTAAGTTATGGAAAGGAAAACTGTCTTTATTAAGTTAACGACTTCGTGGGTCAAATATGTAAAAATCCTCACGGCCAAATTATTATGTAATGCTCTTGTCTCCATGCCTCTTAATTTTATATAGACATGTATTTTATATTTATCTAATTTCTTTTTTTTTAATCTCAGACTTACTTGTTCTTGCTCTTATGTTCTAACTGAATCTCTCAAATTGTACAAAATTCATAAATCTTGGCAATATATCGACAGTAGAAGAGATGATACTGCCTGTTAGTTATATGCTTGTATTGCAATCTGCAGCCCAAAAATAAAATAAATATACCAACAACACTTCAGAAAACTTAAATCTTCCACCTGCTCGTCTTCACCTCCTGCTGCGTGATAATTAGGATTCAGAGACTCAGTAAGTGTTAAAGTATTTTTACCTGGATTCTTTTCATCTGACCTGAATGTTTGTTGCTTTTCAGAGCAGGTTGATGATGATGATGAGGAATCACAGTTTACTTAAGTTAGTCGTCTAGTCAACGTTCAACATTAGAAAGTGTGTTTTCAGGGCAGCTGAGTCATGACTCAGCAGGTCATGACCCGCAGTGATAATGATGCTGATTGCCTCTTTCAGTCTGAATGTCAGGCTCTATAACTGATCCCCGACTCACAGAGCTGTCCTTAATTACTGTCATTTATTTGACTGAACATACTGTACACTCTCTGACTTCAGACAGCTGGTTCCACTTTGGTTTTTATCTAAGGCTGCAAATAACGATAACTTTACCTATCGATTAATCTGCTGACTATTTTATTTAATCAGTCAATTATTTGGTCAATAAAGTGACAGAAAAAATGAATGAAAAACATCAATCACAGTTTCCCAGAGCTCAGTGTGAGCGGCGGCAAAGTCCAGATTGATGTTGGTATTTTAGGTTGTTTACAAAGACAGAAAAACTGAGAAAAGTAGCAAATCCTCAAACTGGAGAGACTGCAAACAGCTTGAAAAACTATTAATCATCATTATAGTTGCCGATTAATTTTCATTCTGGTTCCTAGTCTGCAAAATATCCTCCTCAAAGGATTTGGATGGTCATCAGCTGTAGATCTCCACTGTTAAAAACATGTCAGTGAGTCACATCACTTAATCATCATTTAATAGTAGAAATGAACCATCTCTAGTGGATTAAGAAGACAGCGCCTATTATGACACTAGAAAAAAAATCACATTCATACTGTGAAACAAGCATCATGTATAGGGCTGGGTATCTGTACCTTTAAGGTATTGACTGAAATAAATCAATACCTAGTAGTATCCAAACATCTCCGATCAAACGATACCTGCAATCGATCCTTTTTGCACCCAGAACTAGAAAATATGACTATCTGTATGGACTTGCTCTCAGCCAATCAACAGCAAGCATTCTTCTCTTTAATGCAGCATGTGATTGGTCCACTGCCACAGCAGCTACAACCCGTCTGTGGTGGTGCAGTCGTGGTGAATTTGAGTTACCACGCTTAGCAGTTCAGCAGCCAAGATGCCTCCTAAACGCTCTAAAGTGTGTCTACATGTCTACACACATACACACATACAGCTTTATAAGTGTGTGTGATGCTGTGACCCACATCCTGATTTTAAGCACTTTATGTTTAATAAATATTAATAATTTGAAGACTTTCAAAATACATTTGGGTAAAAATCAAATCACTTAGATGAACAGGTACCACTAAAATATCACTACAGTAATTATAGTCTATATTTATATGTTCATATTTTCATACTTTTGTATTGTTTTTAAAATGTTCAAAAAAATGTAAAGTAAGAATTCTGGGACTTTCTGGGTTGATACTTCAGGAGTTACAGATTTAGAGTAAAGTACCGAAATTAAGTACTGTTGAGAACCGATACCGAACACCAGGTACTGGTATTGGTACTGGCATCGGTACTGGTATTGGTACTGGTATCGGTTCAAATGTGAAAGGTACCCAACCTTCATCAACAGTCTAGTAAACTCTGCTCCAGCTACTGTTTGTGCATCTCTGCAGAGGACTGTGAGTAGTTTCCAAAATATTTCATTAAAAAGATTGAAAAACATCAAAGCATCAATTACTCCTGCTGGTTGGCTGCTACCTTCACCTGAACCTTCACCCTCCATCACGCTGCTACATGAGTTTACTCCACATTACCCTCAGGGATCTGGTCTACTTGTACATGTAATATTCTCCCCACCAAGTTGTTCAGAGAGCCCCCCCCCCCCCTTGGCTTCTTAGCATTGTGAACCAGCCTCTTCTATCTGTCATGGTCCTTTCCTTAACCTTTGTGTCGTCCTCCCGGGTCAAATTGTCTGTTTTGACTGTTCCTTCTTTCCACCCTTCCTTCCTTCCGTCTGTCCTTCCTCCCTTCTTCCTTCCTTCCTTCCTTCCTTCCTTCCTTCCTTCCTTCCGTTCCCTCCTTTTCTTACTTCCTTCCTTCCCTCCTTCCATCCATTCCTTCCTTCCATCTTTCCTCCCTTCCTTCCTCCCTCCCTCCTTCCTTTTCTTCCTTCCTTCCTTCCGTCTGTCCTTCCTCCCCCCTTCCTTCCTTCCTTCCTTCCCTCCTTCCTTCCATCTTTCCTCCCTTCCTTCTTTCCTTTCCTCCCTTCCTTCCTCCCTCCCTCCCTCCTTTTCTTCCTTCCTTCCTCCCTCCCTCCTTTTCTTCCTTTCTTCCTTCCTTCCTTGACTCGAGGACAACAGGAGGGTTAAGAAACCTGGTCTACATTCAACAGTCCCTCATAACTATACTGACCTTTATCCAAATTACCTTTGGTTTCAAAAATTGCTGAAGATGTGGTTGTTGAGCAGCTTTTAGAAATAATGGAAGGAAGCAATTTATTTCCTTCAGTCTTTAAAAAGCATTATAGTACAGAAACGTCACTCTGCAGAGTAACAAATGACAACCTTGTGAGTTTGGACAAATGTCACTATTCTCATTTTACTGGACTTGAGTGCAGCTGGTTGACCTACAGACTGAGGTGTTTTTTAAATTTTAAAAAACACTGAACCTATGTTTGGAGACACGTGACAACTGCAGATGCTTCCACACAGGTGCACGAAATGGTACAATCAAGCAATTAACATCCAATCATGATCTGTGGCATTTATAAAAGCTTAGGGCTTCATTGCATTTTTTTATCGCATGTTTAAAGTTTTTAGGTCCATATTAACAATGTAAAGCAGTTCTTACGAGTGTATCTTGATTGGGAATCAAATGAATGCAAAGAAATCTGCTTGATGAACTTGATTCTTAGATTTATTTCAGTGCAGTGAGTCTGATGTAACGCAACGTCTACTTCAAAAATACAGTAAAGAAATGCTACAACAACAGTGTGGTCAACTTCAAAGTGCTTATTCTGTTAAATACATTTTTTTTGGAAGGATTGCACTGTTCCTGTTCCACATTATAAACACAGCACGATTAACAGGATTAAAAAAGAAAAACCCCTAGCCCCTTATTCACATTGTGATTAACGCGTTAACACTGACAGACAGAATATAAATGCTGAGCAGACCTAGTTGATTGTGATTTTGTATCAAGATGGCGAGAGGAAAAGTAAGTGACTCTGAATTAGGGTTGATTGTTGGAGCTGCTGGCTGCTGTCTCAATAGGAACAGTGACTAAAGTGACATCTGCATTTAGATCTATGAGAAAAACATCAGTAAATACGGTGCGAAACTGTGGTATATGACCATGATGCACGTGCATTAGTGCGATATGTAAGAGAAACAGAAGAGCAACTCTTCCTCAGGTGACCGAGAATGTCAACGCAGGACGTAATCAGACTGTCAGCGAGAAGAGTCAGTCGATAATTACATAGAGGAGAGATATTATAACAGGGCTGCAGCGCATAAACCCCTCATTACAAAGATGAATGCACATTTGTGAGTTCAGTTGTGTAAAAAGCACAGATACTGATGTGCAGAGATGTGGAATAAAGTGATCTGGTCAGATGAGTAATCCTTCAACTTATTCTCCAGAAGTAAGAGAAAGTATGTGTGGCTTTCAGCAAGAGAACGGTACAGGTCTGAATGTTATGCATCAGGATGGCGGGCATTTTGCTAGCATGGTTTGGGTCCACTTGGGAGGGAAGGGTCACCACAAATCAATACAAATTAGTTGTGAGTCTTTAGTCTATGATGTAACATGTCTATCCTGATGGGAGTGGTTTCTTCCATCCAGAGAACATGAGGAGTCACTGACTGGTTTGATGAGTCTGAACATGGTGTGAATCAGATGCTGAGGCCTTCACAGTCACCACATCTAAACACAACTGAACACCTTATGGGATCTCCACCATCATCATCAAAACACTAATATGGATTCTTGTGTTGTGTATCAGGATGCAATCAGGCTCAGTGTGACCGTCTGCTCTGACTAAATTATTTGATTTGCTTTTTGGAATCAAGGAATCCAGCTACCTAACCAGATGAAATGGTAATTAATTTAAATAATGTAAAACTAAGTTGCGCCATTGTGAAATCAAAGAATTTAAAATGTAAATTTATCCCTTTTGGTTTGTAATATTTTCTCACACAGTTTCCCCGTTGGGTTACAGTTACAGAATCCTTATTGGTTGTTGCTGTAGTGGACAAAACAGTCTAATTTCAGTTTGACTTTAAAGGTTTACGTCTTTATTAACAAAAGGACTTGAGCGCCAAAGACAGAGTAGGGAAGTTAGGAATTATTGAGTCTTTGTTGGTCTTGGTTTGCGGGATTGTTGGGAATAAAAACCAAATTTATTCTTTAACATTTAGTCCAGAAAAAATGTAGTCGTAAAGTCATGTTCATGCAATTTAGTCTGAAATGTGCAAGAACAGTCTGACACAGGTTTCCCTCTGTGATGAGCAGCTCCTCCTATCATCTCTGCAGCCCAATAATTAGAGTTACTCATCACATGATGATAATAATAATCACGGCTCTATCTGCTGCCGCTGATAAGGACTCTCCGCTGTAACAAGTCACCGTAAACCAAAAGCCATAATTACATTTTGCACGCTTTGATTGGCTTTCGTTAATTCCCTGACAGCCAATCATGTGTGGGTTGCTCAACTTGCGCCCATGTTTGATGGTCACTTTAAACCCCCATAATCCTCTCTGAGAGGTTGAACCAGCTGCCTCGTGAACACAAAGAGCTTTTTTTTCTCTCGTTCCTGCGTCAGTCTGACAGCTTTAGTGTCATTTGTGCACTTTTCTTCTTATCTGACAGTTTTCAACAGATGTTCTTTCATAATTCCTCAATAAATCATCCGTCTCCTTCCAGGACTTATCATTATGTGATGTTGTGTGTGATTTTATAATCCCTCAACACGAGCCAGAGCTTCATCATGCTTCTGTGTGTGTTCATATGCATATCTCCCTGTTCTATGTGTGTTTCTATGTAAGCATCATTATGAACAAATCTCATGTTTGGATCCAAACCAACAATGAACTGATCTACTAACCAGTATAGTGTGTTTATTATGGCGCTCTTCCACTATACAGTTCTAGCACTACTCGGCTCGGCTCGGCTCGACTCGACATGGTACCAGGAATCTTTTCCATTACAAAAAAGTTCCTCCTCAATGTGAGCGGGGTCGACATAGCACGGCTGCGTTAAACTGCCGTGACTTTGTTTTCTACGCGACACAAACACATAAACAATGGAGGACATGGTGTACTTGCTGCTGTATGAGGCTTTCTGTCTCACACAAAGCAAGAGAAGAGAAACTAATCTCTGTAACGCTGTTGTTGGTATTTAAAAATGCCGGGTTTGATTCTTGTGTGGGACGGCTCATGACTCTTCCAGTGACTCTCTGACCAATCAGCGGCCGGCAGTCTGTTGATGTCACATTTAGTATCAGCTCGGCTCGCTTAGAACCTCGGCAGAGCAGGTACTAAAAAAGTACCAGGTACCAGGTACTATCCCTGATGGAGACGCAAAAAACACCTGACTCGAGTCGAGCTGGAACTGTGTAGTGGAAAAGCGCCATAAATGTGCTGATATCTGTACTGTACATATAGAACCTCATAGAGAGTCTCATCTGGCCAGCGGGCCCAAAAAACATCTTCAAAAACCTTGCAGCAGATTTCCAAACAGGCGTTATTTGGACAAACTGATCACATGCTTACTTTCTCGCCTGAAAGAAATATTAAAACTTGATAAGGTGATATATTATTAGTCCTACAATGAAAATGACAACAGATGTTAGCTTGGCTCATCCCTGCCAACGCATTTTCGCTCCAATCATAAGGAAGTACGCGTGGTTTCATCTAAACTGGGTTAGAAAAACGTCAGACGGTCGGTGGACTTAGACGACGTAATGTGCTGCGAGGCTGATGGAGGGAGACGGAGGAGGGATACGGAGGAGTCTCTTCAGGGCGCGCTGTGTTATTTTTAATTGAAAAACCACCTTACAATTAATCAGATTCCTTCAGATCTCTGTCCTGTAACCTCGGGCTGTTAACTCTGACGGAGAAGTAGGCCGGAGATGACGGAGATGAAGAGCGGGGAGAAAAAAGAAAGAAAGAAAAAGTATAAATGGATTGTTTAAATTAATATTGTTTTTTCTTCCTTTCAGACATAATCTTGAAAAACAATTCATAAATAAACTCATATAATTTGTTTAAAAAAGGATCTGTAATTTCCTAAAACAGCTGGAGATATTGTGCATTTGGCAGGGACTACTTTCAGCGGCGGATGAATCTACAGCCACAATTCATGTTGGTTTTGGTTTTTTCATTGTTAGAAAAATACATATTATTACCAAACTTCTCCTTTAATCCTCTGAATCAAGCAGTTTCTGGTCGTTTTTTGCTTCTGTCACATTTTTACTCACTGTGGTCTCATTGTTCTCTGCAAAGTGAAGTCCTGCACCTCTTTAGATTCAGGACAACCATGGCTATAGGCTGATGTAACTCAATTATGTCTTCATGCAGTGTAACAACATTTAAAAACTAGAAAACTCAATAGAAAAAAGAAAAACGGAAATTGAATTTCTCTGATTTTATCCTTTTAAAAATTGAAAAAATAAGGAATTAGTGTATACAACACATTTTCAGGTACCCCTCAAGCCTAAGGAACATAAGAAAATATTGGTGGTGGCACTACATTCAAAGAATCTACACATTTTGAGACCTTATTTGATATTTGTAATTCCAGGCGGTTTGTTTCTGTCACATTTTTACTCGCTGTGGTTTCATTTTTCTCTGCAATATGAAGTCCTGCAGCTCTATGGGTTCAGGACAACCATGGCTAAAGCCAAATGTAACTCAACAATGTTTCCTGAGAAGTATAAAAAATTGTTCAATTTGCCCTGTAACAAGTTTTGAAGGCGTAATAGAGCATAATCATTGGTGCTGAGCGGCTCTGAGCAGAAATCAGTTTTTGTATTGGACAAATGGTTTTTAAATGCCGGTCATTTAAAGATAAGTGGTATTTTGATCCCGACGGCGGGATTTAGGGTTCAGAGGGTTAAAAGAAACATTATAAAATATCTGCACATATTCAACAAAAACAAGTCTCAGTGTTAAATAACACTGGTACTCTCTTATCTCTCCTCTAGCGCCACCATCAGGACACAATTTCCACACTTATACAATACATTTCCAAATATAATACAGCCATATAATTTCCTTATCACACTTCCACTCCTGACATGATAAACCCTCGAGATTTTAACGACCCCATGGACCTTTTCCTTCGCTACCAGTGAGTCTCTAAGAACAGATAAACCAGCTATAATGTGGAGTCATGATTCAGGAGATGGTGGTGTTAGCCGATCTGGGAAGAAGGTCATGATGGTTAAACTCGGCAGGATATTAAAGGCAGTCTGTGCTGCTCAGCTGCTGAGCTGCAGGCTGAAAAACTCTTATCACAGACTGACGGTGACGACTCGCATCACTCACATTAATACGGAGCCTTAAAGTTACTACAAGGAACTTTTAACTGGTTACGAAACAGATGCCTATATATATGACCCACATAAGCGAGAAGATTTCTTGCTATTTCTATAATTATTTAACTGCCTGCAAACTGGTTCCCTGTGAAATCTGACTGCAGGACAAGGAGAGGACATTTCTCTATATCTAATTATGTTGAAAGTAAAATTAAACAGGACTCATTTTCAAAAAGAAGATGAGAGAAAAGAGAGCGAGCAGTGGCTGTTGAGCGAGTTAAAGAGTGAATAAAGAGACAGTGGTGAGAACAAAGAAGTGAATCAGATAAATTAAATGGATATGTTGTTGATTGATTCATGGCATATTTATATTTTAAAGGCACAAACATGTCATCACAACCCAAGAAGGGAAGGTTCTGCATCCAACACGACTGAGCTGAAAACATAGACTGTATATAAGAAATGGACGTAACATCCGTGACGTCACCCATTGGTTTGTGGACTGCTGCTCGGAGGCCAATAGTTTCGGATTTGAGCAGCGCCATCTTGAAAATTTCAGGTGCATGCTGGGAAAAATAAAAACAGGGATTCTACTTATATGGGCATCAGGAGGAGCATGAGGCGCCCTCCTGAACCTGTGAACCAATCAACCTGTCAATCACCACGTAGCCACGCCCTAATGCATACCCTGCTTTATCGTCACATATAAAATCAGGGAGGCCAAAATGTCCCAAATGAACATCATACTGCATTGTAGAAGGCTTTAAACTAGCGATTGAGACCATAAACACATTTTGAAAACGTTTACTGAGGTTAGAAATCAAGTGAGAAGTTGGTGAATTCTCCATTGACTTGTATAGAGACGGAAGTCCTTTTGACACCAAAACGGTCGCCCCCTGGTGGCCTTTTGATAGAATGCAGTTTTAAGTTGCTTCCGCGTTGGCCTCATTTCAGAGGACCAGAACTCCCCGCCTGGCTGAAAACCAGGACTTAACTACAAACATACAAACATAAACATACAAACTGAACTAATGAAACTACAAGGGACAGGTAAGACACAGGAGCTGATTGGCTGGGAGCAGGACAGGTGTGGAGGGGAGAGCATGCTGGGAAAAGGGTATAAGCTGCTCTGAGGAAAAAACTTCACCCAAGAGTTAAATAAAAGTCCAAATATAACCATGTGTAGCATCTGAGAAGGTTAACAGCTGAATGATGAATGAATGAAAGCATTGGCAATAATATACAACAGACCAGACAGTAAGTTTAAATCCCAGTTAAGTTAAAAACACATAAATTAGTATCACAATACAAACTTCACACAGACATGAACACTCAGCTCAAATATATCTCAAACTTCCCCAATTTCTTTAGTAAATTAGTTGTTAGTGCCTTTAATTCCTCAGTTTATTTGATGTATCTTTCTATTGTGTACTTCATCTTTTTATTGTGCTTTTATTGTGTTATCTATGTATTGTGTTTTATCTTGTTGTGCAGCACTTTGGAAACCCTTGTGTTTGTTAACATTGTGCTATATAAATAAAGTAGATTGGATTTGATTGATTTAAACCGATTTTTTTTTTTTAAACCTAATGGACTTTAAGTTCGTATTTTAGGGTTTAACTACCATTTGTCCCCCTTTCTTTGTAGTTAACTATGTTTATTTTCTCAATGTATTCTAGTTTAAACTCATTATTCCTGGTTATTTCTCTTATTTGCTTATCTTTCACGCATTCATCTGCATTACTAATATATCTCAGAAGCCAAATAAAATAAAACGCCACTTAAATCTTAAATACAAACTTAAAATGTCATTACTAAGTGCAAAACCAATAATAACTTCAGATTTAACAACCAGTTCAGCAATGCTTAAAGCTCTTTAAATGTACAGTTTGCAGTATGAACATATTGTTTTAGCTTCTGTTTCGTTTTTACAGTGAAATATTTACAGATGCATGTTTCACAACTCAACATTACTACCTCAGCTTGCCTAAAAAGCAGATCAAACTTTAATACTTTACAGATAAACAAGGAAATGAACTGATTACATGATTAAAAGAATCAATTAACTCACCGACTCCTGTTCAATTAACGTGAATCTTCAACATGATGGAGAGAAAAATCATCCAAAACCAGTAAAAAATAAAGTTTATAGCGTCAAAAAGTTTGTTTCCTTCTTCTTTGTTTTAACTCCTCTGAACAGCTGTTCTCTCTGCTGTCTCTCAGGTAAACGGAGATAAACGTGTTCAATGATTGGCTGTTATACTGTCACGTGGTTAAAGGGACAGTAGCCTACATTCAAGGGTCATCCTACCATTTAATGAGATGTATAAAGCATAAAAATGTGTTAAATTGTGTTTCTAAAGTTTAAAGCTGTTAATTAAAATGTTCTTAATTACATAATATATGAGATAATGCTATTCTTAAACAATAACATACACATTTTAAATCATTTTTAATTAGTACATGGTCTTTTTCACCATGTCTACAATGGCCAACATGGAGTTTGCATCTAAAATATTACAATAAAAACACATTTTAAACTTTTAATCTAACTTCATATTCTAGTTTTTATTTAATTTTTCTTTCTTTCTGGTAGGATGACTATTATCGGGTTTTACTTTTATTTCTCAAATTGCACGTTTTTTAAGTTTTTTTGTTTCCAATTCTTACTGTTAAATGTTTGTTTTATGTAAGGCACATTGAGCTGCCATTGTGTATGAAATGCTCTATATATAAATAAAGCTGCCTTGTATTACTTTCAGGATTAAATGCATATCCCTGTTAATCCCTAATAATATCCTTTAGTTGCACATTAGAGCTGCCAGGACTCTGTGGGACGGTCCGGTGAGTGATGTCATCCTCCTTCCTCCATGTTTCACTGATAGGCCAACAACATCTCCAGAGGGTTCAGCAGTGAATCCGCGTCCTGGTCTCATCCCCTAAATGCCCAGGTTCAGTCCCTGATATCATAAACTATATTTATTCCAAATAAAAACATTATTTTTTGTTTAAAAACAGTTGATTTGTGTGCGTCCCTGTTTGACTTTCCATCCAATCACACTTACTGTTTCTAGTTGCAACTATTTTAACCTTTGTGTCGTCCTCCCAGGTCAAATTGACCCCGTCTGTTTTGACTGTTCCTTCTTTCCTCCCTTCCTTCCTTCCCACTGTCCTTCCTCCCTCTGTCCTTCTCTCTTTCTTTCCTCCCTTCCTTCCTTCTTTCCTCCGTCCTTCCTTCCTTCCTCTCTTTATTCTTTCCTCTGTCCTTCTTTCCTTCCTCCCTTCCTCTTTTCCTTTCTCCTCCCTCCCTCCTTCCTTCTTTCCTCCCTCCCTGCTACCTTCCCTCCTTCTTTCCTCCGTCCGTCCTTCCTTCCTTCTTTCCTCCGTCCTTCTTTCCCCCTTCCTTCTTTCCTCTGTCCTTCTTTCCTCTGTCCTTCTTTCCTTCCTATTTTCCTTTCTCCCTCCCTCCCTGCTTCCTCCTATCCTACCTTCCTTCCTTCCCTCCTTCCTTCCTCCCTCCCTTCCTCCCTCCTCCCTTCCTTCCTTCTTCCTCCCTTCCTTCCTTCCTTCCTCCCTCCCTTCATTCCTCCCTCCTCCCTTCCTTCCTTGACTCGAGGTTAATATCATTGTTTTTAAACCTTGTAACATTTTTAACAACATTAAATGAACCATGAACTTAAAACATTTATTTATTCATTCACTGCAATTGTTTTTATTAACTGTGACATTTTGGTTACCTAGGTTACACACTCCCAATCCTCATTCACCAAACTGACCTGGAATTACACAAACATAACTCTATAAGTGCACATCACACTGACACTGAAACTTTAGCATTACCACTTTAACACTTATGGTTCTCAGAGTGCTGGAAACCCTTCAGCTCATTTCCACTTTCATTTCAAACTTCTTTCTATCTGCTCAAAGTGAAGAATGGTCTGGTGTTGTGTGTCGGCCCCTCAGGGAACCGGTCCTCCTCCTCCTCACTGTTTCTACGAGGGCGAGCAGCGGAAGGTAATGGACCACAAACTCCTAATCAGGGCCTTTTCTGGGGCTAATTGTCGGCTTTGTTTCAACCCCGTCTGTCTCCGTCCTCCCTCACAGCCGGGGGAGTAATGAGGTGTTACGTGATATGATGTCCCCCTCAGGACACAGAACCATTCAATGAAAGGTCCTGAGAGCTCGGGAAAAGAGCAAAAACTAATGGAGAGAAACAAGGAGGAAAAAGATGGAGACATAAGAGAGAGAAAGAAATGTCATGAAGACAAAGGCGATGAGAGTGTTTGTGGAGGGAAAAAGAGAAGTTATAAGAGGAAAGGTGGAAATTAGGACACTGCACCAAGAAACGGATCGATTGAAGAAAAATCAGAAGAAGAAAAGGTGAAAGAGTCAAAAAGAACTGAGCTGAAGACTGGAGGAGAAAACCAGAGGCAAAGACAAAGATATTCATTTACTGAACTTTGTTGTATGAACAGTAACTATATATATTTACTCAAGTGCTGTAGGTACAATTTTCAGGTACTTGTACTCTACTGTAGAACAGTTTGAGGTACCTATACTTTACTGTAGTACAGTTTGAGGTATTTGTACTCTACAGTAGTACAGTTTGAGGTACTTGTACTTTACTGCAGTATTTCCATGTGATGCTACTTTCTACATCTCGGAGGGAAATGTTGTACTTTCTACTCCTTCCTTCTTCCTTCCTCCCATCCTTCCTTCCTCCCTCCCTTCCTTCCTTCTCCCTTCCTTCTCCCTTCCTTCTAACCCTTTCCCGTCAGTCGTCTCTAAAGTGGATTTTTGCTGTCTAACTTTAATCACAAAGTGTGTTTTTATATTTACAGACATTTGAGCAACTTTTCTTTCAGAGCTTGATGTCTTTACTGAGAAAGTTTTACAGACTCAATCACTACGTTACATTTGTCTGTAAACTGCATTTCTGCACTAGAAAAGTATAATTAGTTAGATAAGTAAACTGGAGAGAGTCTGAATCATCTGACAGCTAAACCGGCCTGAAGAGGAGATTCATACCTTCAATAGACCGGAAACAAAGAGTCTCATGTCAAGCAGAAAATTGGAGACGAAATCAGATTTAACGTCCCATCTGGTGACACCCTGTGGCTTCAGAGCATCATCACATTACTTTATAATGATCTACAAAACAACAGATGAGGGAAATATACAGCAGGACGTGAACACCACAGTCCAACTTTACTAGAAATATAAAGCTGTTTTTTATTGACCAAAAGAAGCCAAAGTTCTCAAATGTCATGTTGAGACAAGCTATCGTACAGGAACTTCAACAATTGGCAACATTTCCATTTAAATCAGGTTATTAATTCTACTTAATGCTGCAGACACATTGATTATACAAACAACAAGAACGACTACATGTTTAATATGCAACATATTCACTGTCACTGTATTTCATTAATTTTTTAATTGTATTTTATGGTTAAATCGAGGAAACTCAAAGCACTTCATTAGTTTTAGAGAATGATTGTTCCATTGGTTAGATATTAAAATGACTGTTTGACACAGGAGCAAAAAATCCTCCAAACTAACCTAACAAGATACAACTGCCTGATTTCCCTCATCTATAGATAAACCTGCATTAACTGATGTTTTGTCCACTTGAACTCAACTCTAACATATCAGCTATCAAGCAGATATGTTGAACTTGCTATCAAAAAGCTGTTTTATTTCCACATCCAGCAGTTACTGATCAACATTATCATTCATTAGTTCATCATGTTTTGTCCATCTGCTGAATATAAAGTCCAATATTCACTCTCTCTTAGCTCTGTTTTTACTCTCTACCAACTCCTGAAGGAAATATCTAAATGCTCCACTGTGTTCACCAGCTAGTCTACAGCTATGGCTCCTACAGACTTTGAGCTTTCATAAGTTTTTTCAAGTCACACTGTCGGACATCTAATAAACTTGGGTACGATGTCACATTTGATGTATGTAGACTGTATGATGATCCAATGCACTGATGACATTTTTAGGAATTATCATTCACGTCGGCTTAAAAGTTGATGTTAGAGATGAAGACAAAAGCTCCACAAAAAGCCAGTAAGTGGGTCTTGAGTCAACTGCTGTTTCCAAGAAGGAATGTAGGAGAAGTCATTAAAGAATAAAAGTTCAAACATGTACATGATATGATAAACCCTCCTGTTGTGCTGAGTCAAGGAAGGAAGGGAGGAAGGAAGGAAGGAAGAATGGATGGAAGGAAAGGAGAGAGGAAGGAAGGAAGGAAGGAAGGAAGGAAGGAAGGAAGGAAGGAAGGAAGGAAGGAAGGAAGGAAGGAGGGAAGGAAGGACAAAGGAAGGAAAGGAGGGAGGAAGGTAGGAAGGAAAGGAGGGAGGGAGGAAGGAAGGAAGGAAGGAGGGAAGGATGGAGGAAAGAAGGAAGGAAGGAGGGAGGGAGGAAAGAAGGAAGGAGGGAGGGAGGGAGAAAGGAAAGAAGGAAGGGAGGAAGGTAGGGGGGAGGAAAGAAAGAGAGAAGTAGGGAGGGAGGAAAGGAGGAAGGGAGGAAGGAAAGGAAGGAAGGAAGGAAGGAGGGAGGGAGGAAGGACAGATGGAAGGAAGGAAGGGAGGAAAGAAGGAACAGTCAAAACAGAAGGGGTCAATTTGACCCGGGAGGACGACACAAAGGTTAAATTGTAGGATTCATCTTTATGGGAACACAAATTTTTACAAAACTACAAAAGGGACAAAAGTCGAGATCATGTTAAGAGTTTTTATTAAATAGATTAACTGATCTGAACAGAATCAACAAAATCAAAATAATTATAAACTCGTAAATCAATTAAAAAGACAAACAAAGTGTAGCTCGGCACATTATCATTCATATCATACAAATGTGAACATATTATTCCTGATATTTGTTCAGTTCAGTTATAGAGTATAAAAAGTTCTACTGTGGTGCTGCTGCTGCGTCGTGAGTTCAGTCCAGAAAACACTGAGGAGAAAATACGCAGAAACATGTGACCGACCTGAACCGCAACACGACCGCAGCAGCTGATCCAAACTTTAAACATGATCAGTGGAGCTTCAAAGCTTTGTTTATTCAGTCATGTAAAGTACAAGGCAGAGCAGATTTGCATTAACCAGTAAAATTCCACTCAAAATTAAAAAAAACTTAATGTTCAAGCAACATAAACAACATGACGTCTTTTCTGCAGCTCCGAAGGCAGAAAACATGTTTGAGGGATCTAAACAGTAAAGGGTAGATGTCAGCTGACTCTTTCTAAATATACTTTGTCTTTTTCACCGAGCTGACCTCAACATGTTGATGTTTGTTGTCTGAGGAGACGGAGGAAAGTTCATTGAATCGACATTTAGTGTTTTATTTTTAACACAACACACTGGAACTATAATAAGACTAAAGGCCCATTTATGCTCAACGTACGTCCTTTTCAAACGATGTTACCGTCACTGCTCACATACTTCCATGCGTCCTTTACGTTGGCATGGATGTTAACCAATACATCCACCAGGGGGCAGCACAGAGTCAAAAGTTCATGACAACAACAAACTCAAAAACAAACATGGCGACTGTGGAGGAGATATTGATAATGTTCCTCTTGCATAAAAGACAAAAACCATATGTTTAAAGTTTCTAACCAACTCTCACAACCTTTCCTCAAAAAGTTCCACCATTGTTATTTCTTCTTCGTGTCTCACTAGAGCTACGTATTGGGTAGTGACAGCAACACTGCCCCCCCATGGTTTCCGGTGGTACTCCTCCGTTTGGTCCGTATCCGTAAGCTTTATGGAAACGTGCAGAAATACGGACGAAATGAACGCGGAGCACGGACAGAAGGCTCTGTCTGTATCCGTATTTAACGTTGAGCATAAATGGGCCTTAAAGGTGTTTCCAGACCTTCGTCTTGTAGTCCGGTTGAATGGGACTCTGGTCAGATGGAGGTCAGATCGCGTTCCCACAACAAACAAAATCACTCCAGAATCAGTTTCGGCCCTGTTCACACCTGGCATTAACATTGAGCTCAGGTGATCCAATCACAAATACTAAGACCTCCGACTTTGATCGGATCACTCAAGCTACTTGCTGAGGAGGTCTGAGACACATCTGACCACATATGTTTTGTAGCGTAAACGTAAATCCTGATGTGTCCCCGACAAGCAGGTACAAAGAAAATATGTGACAATGCAGGACGTGGAGGTTGTTTCAGTAAATGGTTGAAAGAATTGAGCACAGATATACGTGGTTGGAGCAATCTGAACAGTTTGAATGGTCCATACATGTATATTAGTTATGAAACATTTTTATAAGCTCTTAGCTCTCTATCCCACACTAAACAAAGAAAATGTAAATAAATGTGTCGCTTGTCTGACTGATGATGTAGTGATGTAGTCAGCAACAACATCAGGACACAAGTGGTCAACTAGAGACTGCTTGAGATGCATAATAGAAACAAACAGGTGTAAACTGTAATGTGTCTCTGCACAGACACAGGTTAATGCAGCTATGAACAGGGCCTTTCTGCAAAGAGTCTCTGTGTGGTTGTTTGTTTGAATACGGTCGTTGTGTTCAGATCTGCACAAACGAATGAACCAGACACCAACCAGGTCTGAGAAACAACCCTAGAATCTACAGCAGAGGCGTCCAAACTATTCCATAAGGGGTTCATGTGTCTGCAGGTTTTTATTCCAACCAAGCAGGAGCATTTAATCAACTGATCTCAGTTTTCAGACAGTTGATTGTTCAAATCGTTTGCTCTTGATTGGTTGGAACAAAAACCTGCAGACACACGGAGGCCCTTCATGGAATAATTTGGACACAACTGTGTTTTTATGTCCACTTTGCTAATTAACACTACACAGAACGTAAAGCTGAGGCTGATGAAAATGTAATTTGTTCATCAACTAATCAATTAACCAACTAATCATTACAGCTCTACTTGACTGTTCTTATTAGGATCAGGTCCAATTTTCCGCTGGTCTATTCAAATTGGGCGTCTCCTTTTGAGTCTTATCTGGAAGGTCTCAGATCAGCTGCAACACGTTTGGAACTATGAAAAACCTCTAATGGCGACATCACATCAGTGTACAGTCTGAGCCAAAAAATATACTGTCAGTGGAGGAAAAAAATCAAGCATTTTGTGCAGAAAATGCAGCATTTAATGTCTCTTCACACGTGATGTGAAGCTGTGGAGGCGGCTCACTCATCAGGTGTCATCATCTTCCTCCTCAGGTGTCATCATCTTCCTCCTCAGGTTCATCATCACCCATCACTGAATGTCCGTCTGTGTTTTATAATAAAAAGGTTTAGAAGGTCGACATGCTCATACTCTGACTTCTCAACCATCTCTGGTATGAAAGTGGTGTTTAAGCGTGAAGGTGACGGAGCTGAACTGCAGGAGGAGGAGGAGGTGAGGAAAAGAAGAAAAAAGAAGAAGAGCAGGTGCGTGAAGTCAGTCTTTCAGAGGTTTTAAAAAATGAATCAGTTTTTTGTCCTCATGGGCTCGATTATTGCAGAAGAGAAGTTTAGTAGAAAAACACTGAAGAATTTTCAGTCTGACAGGTTTCGAGAGTTTTTTAAAGCCCAGTCGATGCAGCCCAGGTGTGTTGAGATGTGTTCAGGTGCACTCAGTTCATCAGAGACCTGTGATATCCAGTCCAGTCACAGTGAACATGAACACTCCTCTTTCTGCCTGCCTGATAAATATCTTCTGTGGTTTCATTTTGTTCTTTTCTCCTCCTAAATTCTTCTGTTTCTCTCTCACTTCTGCTCTCTTCTTCCCATCTTACTATCCCTTTCTCTCCTTTCATCTTTCCTTCTCCATTTCCTTCCCTCCTTTCTTCTCTTACCTTCATTTCTCTTCCTTCCTACCACCTCCATCTTTTCCTCTAGCTCACGTCTTCCCCTCACCTCCTCCTTCCTCTTCTCCTTTCTTTCCCAAACGACAGACAGACAGGAGCGCTCCGTCCAATCAGGAGTCTCTGCTGTGATCACATGCCGGTGGAGGACAGTCCCAGACCGGCAGCTTTGCCCATGCACGGTAAACCCTGAGGTCTGGCTTTGGGGAAGTCATGGGTCACCACGCGGCCGTTCTCGCCTCCGAGCCCCGAAGCTCCTCCGTCTCCTAGACCGCCCCCCGCTGCCCCACCTCCTCCGCCCAGTATGGCGGCGTCAATTAGCTCCTGCAACACAGAGAAGAAGAGAAGGAGCCTGTTTGAACATTTAAACTCACATTGATTAACATACAGAGCAGCTTAGCGGATCCTGGGAGGAAGTTTTAAAGGATTTAACCCTCCTGTCGTCCTCCCGGGTCAAAGTGACCCCGTCTGTTTAGACTGTTCCTTCTTTCCTCCCTTCCTTCCGTCTGTCCTTCCTCCCTCCCTCCTTCTCTTTCTTTCCTTCCTTCCTCTCTCTTTCCTCCCTTCCTTCTTTCCTTTCTCAAACCCCCTTTTATTCCTTCCTTCTGTCCTACCTTCCTCCCTTCCTTCTTTCCTCTGTCTTTCTTTCCCTCCTTCCTCCCTTCCTCTTTTCCTTTTTCCCTCCCTCGCTCCCTCCCTCCTACCTTCCTTCCTTTTTTCCTCCGTCCTTCATTCCTTCCTTTCCTTCCTCCCTTCGTTCTTGTCTTTCCTCCCTTCCTTCCTTCCTCCCTTCTTTCCTTCCTTCCCCCTCCTTTCCTTCCTTCTTCCTTCCTCCCTCCCTCCTTTCCTTCCTTCTTCCTTCCTTCCTCCCTCATTTCCTTCCTTCTTCCTTCCTTCCTCCTTCTTCCTTCCTTCCTCCCTCATTGCATTCCTTCTTCCTTCCTCCCTTCCTTCCTCCTTCTTCCTCCCTTCCTTCCTTGACTCAAGGGCATCAGGAGGGCTAAGAGATGAACGAAGGAGTCAGGTGAAAAATTCATCTTCACCTGACTCCTTCATTCCTTGTTGATCTTTATTTAGCAGCAGAATCTGTTTCAACCTGCCTCAGTCAAAAATAAACCTCTCATCACTCATTTACTGCAGGTTCAGCCTCTCAGCACTGTTCTGTCTCTTCAGAGCATCATATTGATGGATTTAACTAAAAGAATTGAAAACTGACATTTGAACAAGACAAGAGTTAAGAGCCGTGCCAGCAGCTTTGTGAGGCCGACACTAAATGCTTACAAAAGTCATTAGGATTGATCCTCGTCTGAACCAAACTTCAACAACAATCCACCCAATAAAGTTGAGAAGTGAGAAGGGCCGCTGCCTCCAGAAGTGTTTCTCCTGATTCTGTGTATTCCTAGTTTCAAATTACATTGAAACAGTCTCCTCGATATCCCTGAGACAGAAACACAGGACTCTCCTGGATGATATACAGATCCTATAGCTTTCCCATTTCAATTGCTTAAACTGTTTGCAGGTTGACTCCGGTGGATTGGAAGCTGTTGACTTCCTGCCGATGAGGTGGAAGCGGGAGGGAAGATGGTGTTTGACTTTGTTGTTGGGTTTCGGCGCTGCTCACTTAAATAAATGAACCTGCAGTTATTATTTGACGACTGTCGATGGCAGCCGGCGTTTCCCGGAGAGAGCGGGAGCCTCAGAGGCCAGATAAAGGATATTAACTGTGGATCCACATCATTAGTTTCACTGAGAGCAGAGACAGAATTACACATAAACAACTTCTTACTGTTATTACTGCTGCTGGAGTACTACTACTACTACTACTACTACACACACACACACACACACACACACACACACACACAGACAGATGGACAGATGTATGATTAGAAGAGATGATGAAAAGGACTTTAAGTTTTCTATCCTTAATATTTTTGCATTAAGTTTTTTTTCTTTCATCTTATCTGGCCCATACTGTCAGCAGTGATGATGTCACCCTCACTACAGCCCGTCCAATATATCGGTCAGCTGATATTATCTGCGAAAACATCAACCTTTTACAGATATATGGAGGCTCATGGGTATTGTGGTAAACCTGATTTCTCAACAATAGATTAGTTTAACCCTCCTGTCGTCCTCCCGGGTCAAAGTGACCCCGTCTCTTTTGACTGTTCCTTCTTTCCTTCCTCCCTGTTTCTTTAATTTTTCCTTCCTTCTTCCCCTCCTTCCCTCTTTCTTTGCTCCCTCCTCCTCCCATCCTTCTTTCCTCACTTCTTTCCTTCCTTCCTCCTTTCCTTCCTTCCTCCCTCCTTCCTTCCTTCCTTACTCATTCCTTCCTTCCTTCCTCCCTTCTTTCTTTCCTTCCTCCTGTCCCTCCTTCCTCCTTTCCTTCCTCCTGTCCTTCCTTCCTCCCTCCTTCCTTCCTTCCTTACTCATTCCTTCCTTCCTTCCTCCCTTCCTTCATTCCCTCCTTCCTTCATTCCTCCCGCCCTCCTTACTCCTTTCCTTCCCTCCTTCCTCCTTTCCCTTCTTCCTTCCTTCTTTCCTCCCTTCCTTCCTCTCTTCCTTCCTTCCTTGACCTGAGGACAACAGGAGGGTTAACACAGGAACTGCATCTACCTCTTTTGTCTCGCACTCTCACTTTCCTTCTGCGCTTCTGTTTTTTTTCCCCCATCGTAGCAACCTTCACTCTAGCAAACGGACATGTGCTGTCAAAACACAACAGCATTCATCTCTGCACACAGTCTGACTACCAATGCTGCTGCCTGAAGGCTGAACAGCCACCTGTTAAAACATCACACAGCAGATTTGTGATTCACGGTCCTGAATGATGAATATCTCTTATAGGAGGCGACATGATGGAAATGTTAACTTTTCTCTCTGCTAAGCCGTAAACGATATAGCTGCTTTAGCTGGACGATATATTGTCTCACAAATAATCACGATAAATGATATTATTGTCATTTAAGATCATTTTATACCACTGATATAATGATAATATAATAGTATAATAATGTAAAGGATGGGAGGGTTACGCTTCTGTATAAACCAGGAGGGGAGTTCCGGTCCTCTGAAATGAGGCCAACGTGGAAGTAACTTAAAACTGCATTCTATCAAAAGGCCACCAGGGGGCGACCGTTTTGGTGTCAAAAGGACTTCCGTCTCTATACAAGTCAATGGAGAATTCACCAACTTCTCACTTGATTTCTAACCTCAGTAAACGTTTTCAAAATGTGTTTATGGTCTCAATCGCTAGTTTAAAGCCTTCTTCAATGCAGTATGATGTTCATTTGGGACATTTTGGCCTCCCTGATTTTATATGTGACGATAAAGCAGGGTATGCATTAGGGCGTGGCTACATCGTGATTGACAGGTTGATTGGTTCACAGGTTCAGGAGGGCGGACAGATAGACTGCAGGAAATAGCCGTGAACTTGTTTCACACCGACAGTTTTCTGGTGTTGGTTGCTGGTTGGCAGTGGGCAGAACCAGCCTAGCAATCTGGTAACTGGAGGCACCTGGGCTCGGTGATCTGGTTTACTATATAAGCGGTTTCTCACTCATTGTCTTCCTCTCTTTCCTTGCAGACAGACGCCTGCCTTCCCGGCTGACTCGGCAGCCTTAGTTTCAGTTCTTGAGGTTTTCTTTTATGCACCATACAACATCCACACACACACCATACTTATCATGCATGCACATCCTACACCACTGATCTTACTGACTCTCACACCTCATGTTATTGTTATTATCCTTATTATTGTGTTAAATAAATATGTTTTGTTATTCCTTTGAAACGGTGCGTCTCTCTTGTTTGTTATGGCCTAGAGCCAGCCTCATAACATGAATATTAACTATTCATTTCACTAAAACACATGCCAATAGATACGGAGATAATCTGACCCAGAACAGCCTCAATGGACAAACATCACTTTAGGACAAGTCATCAAATATCAGAGTAAAAGACATTTGGGGTGTTTTTACAGCTTTCAAATACCAAAATGTGTCAAATTTGACCAGAATAGTGTGTGAGGGTTTTTGTTTTTGATGACAACGGAGGTCTACTGCACAGAGGAATAAAATATATCAGGCTTTGTACACACACACACACCAACACAAACAACTAGAAAAGAAATGTAGAAAAATAGCCTCATCCTTTAAAATAACAAGATGTGAATCATATCTTTGTGTGTTCAGATTTGACTTTGATGCTCATTGATGTGACTTGCTTTGGGTGCAAAGGGTTAAACAGTCTGCAGCCAAGTAAAGATTTGCCTCTGCTTCTGTTACAAGAGAACATGTTGCAGTATGCATGGCGGTATCAATAATGTATCAGCAGAGAGAGTATCATGGTGTATTGATTATTCATCCCATGTGTGCTGCTCTGCTCCTCCAGGTGAAAACATCTACCTCTGCAGCAGGTAACCGCAGTGTAACTCTGCTCCGCTCTCTCTGCTCCGCTCTCTCCTCCATCTGCTCTGACTGATGAAATCCTCCAGACATGTTGTGACACCGCCGCCTCCAGCGAGGTTTTCAAGTCCTCTCTGCTTTTTGCACTTTCGTGTGAGGAGAATAACAAAAGTCCAGCAGAGATGAGAGTAACAGACTGACGGAGAAAATGGCTCTAATGACTTGTTTGTTCCTTTTGAGGAGCCCATCAAAGTCTCAGTATAAACCGGCACAGTCTGTAATGAGGCGGCTGCAGTTTCATCACACACAGACGCCGGCGATAAAGAGGAGCTGGAGAGCAGAGTGGCACAGAAGCAGATTTTAGGTTGATGCACTTTCAAATGGGAGAAATGTGGCTGCTGCTTTAAACATCGAGCTGCTTTAAAGACTACATCCTGATGCACAGGAGTATGAATGATATGAAATGATGCACAGTTTGTTCTCCATTGTACCAGAAGGCTGATAGTTCATGCAGGTTTAACCCACAATAGAAACTTATTTATTATTAATTTAAAGGAATAGTTCCAACAGTAGTTTTGGGAACTACACTTATTCACTTTCTTGCTTAGAGTAAAAGATGAACACCTCTCTCATGTTTGTACAGTTACTATGAAGCTATACATCCAGCTCCTGATGAACAAGGTATATCCTGTTTGTTTCATCTACTAAAAATCAAGTCTAAAAATGATCATTTGCAGTTTTGAACCCATTTCCTGGATTCTTCCACTAGATAATCACTTCATCAAACTACAAACTGTAACTTTTACACTTTGTTTTTTGTGCAAATGCAAGAAATGAGACAGAACCATAGACTGTATATAAAATGGACGTAACATCCGTGACGTCACCCATTGGTTTGTGGACTGCTGCTCGGAGGCCAATAGTTTCGGATCTGAGCAGCGCCATCTTGAAAAATTCAGGTGCATGCTGGGAAAAATAAAAACAGGGATTCTACTTATATGGGCATCAGGAGGAGCATGAGGCGCCCTCCTGAACCTGTGAACCAATCAACCTGTCAATCACGACGTAGCCACGCCCTAATGCATACCCTGCTTTATCGTCACATATAAAATCAGGGAGGCCAAAATGTCCCAAATGAACATCATACTGCATTGAAGAAGGCTTTAAACTAGCGATTGAGACCATAAACACATTTTGAAAACGTTTACTGAGGTTAGAAATCAAGTGAGAAGTTGGTGAATTCTCCATTGACTTGTATAGAGACGGAAGTCCTTTTGACACCAAAACGGTCGCCCCCTGGTGGCCTTTTGATAGAATGCAGTTTTAAGGTACTTCCGCGTTGGCCTCATTTCAGAGGACCGGAACTCCCCGCGTGGACAGAACATATTGATCAGTGAGCTTCAGAGGTACTGGTAGATGGATTTTTCTGTTTTCCTCAGTTTCCAGATGTAGATTGCCCCCAAAAAAGGAATACACGTTGAACTGCAAGTGTGAACTGAAATAAAAACTCCTTTATTAAAATATGAGTCTTTTATGAAACATAACATTAAGCTGAGTGGAGCCGCTACAGTACATCAGCCACACATTAAACTGTCATTTAGTAAGTGAATTAATGAGACTAGATAAGCCAGACGTCTGTGCTTCAGCTCAGCAGGTGATTGATTGATCACATTATACCTTTGTTGTAGTAATGAATTAAAAGTGCCTCAACAAACCAAACCCTGATATGTACAGTAGATAAAAAGTTAAAGAGTCAGTATGATTTATCTTCTGAGGACTTTAAAACTGAACAATTCATCTAATAGTTGAGATGTTTCAGTCTGAACAAAGCTGTGGATCATCAAACACTCACATCTGTAGAGTCGTACTGCAGTAAAGTACAAGTACCTCAGGGTTCACTCACACTAGGCAATCGTACCGTGCCCAAGCACGTTTGCCTCCTAAAATCCGGATTATTTGGCTAGTGTGAGTGCAAGTGTACCGTGCTTGAGTACGGTACACTTCCCTGGTACGGTACGCTTGGAAGAGGTGTGCTTCATGGTACACTTGGTCACGCATGCGCACTAGGGATTCATATTTCCCCCGAGATAAGACATTTTAAATCCCGGGAAAAGAAGCCAATGTTCCAGGAACCCCAACACTAGCTGAGCCCTGTTCATTTCACAAGCAACACTAAATGCAACGCAAAGACATTATGCATATATGGATTCCCAATCCAACCATTTGTTGTGTATTATTTTATCATTATTAAGGCAAAAGAAATCAATTTATGTCCATCGACATTATAATGAATAAGCTAAAGGCTTAATATTAGTTAGCATCCAGCGTGCTGCGTGGACTTCATTACATCTGCTGCACCGCTGCTACCACAATTATGAAAAGTAAGTTTATTATCTAACTGTTACCCTCATAAAAGTAATATTTTACAAATCTGCATTATATAAACTAACGGAATTCGTTAAAGTCATTTGGTGACTTCTAAGTCATTAAACTAAGTCTTATTTTTACTGGCATCAAGAGTTGAATCAGGACGTCTGCTTTTACTAGAGTCTTTTTTACACCAGTATCTAGTACAGCATACTACACAGGCAGGACTCAGAAGAACAATCATATCATAATCATAATGCGTTGTGTTAACTGATCGGCTGTGTTGTGTTTTACCGGCGCACAGCACGCGAACACACACTGTACATGTTTTATGAGAGTAAACTGTCTATATGTTTTTGAGCAATGTGTCGGAGGCAACTGTGCTTGAGTACACTTGGGTTTGAGTAATGTGAGTGCGGGCCAGCTGGGGACAGGGGAGGGGGGACATCCGTGCTTCAGCACGGTACGGAACAACTGGCCCTAGTGTGAGTGCGCCCTTAAACTGTACTACAGTAAAGTACAAGTACCTCAAACTGTACTACAGTAAAGTACAAATACCTCAAACTGTACAGCAGTAAAGTACAAGTACTTTTAACGACTTGGACAACTGGACTCACCTTCATCCTTCTGGACTCGATCCTGGACTTGTAGCAGAACTCGACCAGAGCCACCAGCATGGCGAGTCCCAGTCCACCAATCAGGATGTAGAACACTCCCGCCACGTTGCTCAGGCTCAGTGCGCTCGTCTTGTCCTATCAGCGCAGAGATGAAGTCAGGGACATCCAATCACAGCGCAGGTAGTCATGACATCATCACAGTTACAAGTCTTAGTTTTAATAATCATCTTTCTGACTCAGGTTTAACATCTTTAAACAGCTTTCAAAGGCCGTGATGCAGCGGTGTGGAATTAAAGTTTAGTTTTTATCCTTCGTGTCGTCTTCCGGGTCAAATTGACCACGTCTGTTTTGACTGTTCCTTCTTTCCTTCCTACCTTCCCTTCTTCCATCTGTCCTTCCTTCCTCCTTCTATCTTTCATTCCTTCTTCTCTCTTTCTCCCTTCCTCTTTCCTTTCCTTCCTCCCTCCCTCCCTTCCTTCCTTCCCTTCCTCCCTCCCTCCTTCTCTATTTCTTTCCTCCCCCCTAACCTTCCTCCCTTCCTTTTTTCTTCTTTCCTTCCTTCCTCCCTTCCTCTTTTCCTTTCTCCCTCCCTCCCTTCCTTATTTCTTTCCCTCCGTCCTTCCTTCCTTCCTTTCCTTCCTCCCTCCTCCTTTCCTTCCTTCTTCCTCTCTTCCCTTCCTCCTTTCCTTCCTTCCATCTTTCCTTCCTCCCTTCTTCCTTCCTTCCTTCCTTGAGTCGAGGGACAACAGGAGGGTTAATGTCAAATATATTTCATGTGATCATCTATAAGGAGAACTCCACTGATTTTACAAACCAAGATCCAGTTTCCTGTGTGAGTTGGAAGAGTTTTTCTCTAATCTACAGTACAGAAAAACCTGTTTATTTGATTATAATAAGTTCACTTCATAGAAATAGCAGCAAAGGCTAATGGGTAATGTAGTATTTAGAGCCGTTTGTCAAAATGATGGCTTAAAAGTTGTTTCTACTAAATTAAAACTGAGTTTCTATGAACTTCTATTAAGACGCTGTCCTGTTGCATTATGGGAAATGTAGTATCCAGTATTTTTGGTGCTGAACCAACGATTCTTTCATTTATTTGATTTAAAT
>NC_084983.1:28300726-28310726 GCF_963691925.1 Scomber scombrus | reverse complement strand
TCAGGAGGGCGCCTCATGCTCCTCCTGATGCCCATATAAGTAGAATCCGTGTTTTTATTTTTCCCAGCATGCACCTGAAATTTCCAAGATGGTGCTGCTCAGATCCGAAACTATTGGCCTCCGAGCAGCAGTCCACAAACCAATGGGTGACGTCACGGATGTTACGTCCATTTATTTTATACAGTCTATGATTCTAACTGTTAAATGTTTGTTTAATATAAAGCACATTGAGTTGCCATTTTGTATGAAATGCACTATATAAATAAAGCTGCCTTGCTTTTTGTCATCAAATAGACTTCACGTGTTTCTGTAAAATACCCCCTGGATCAACGAGGACAAAGACTGAACAATTTCGATGGATCTATCACCTCCTACTCTCGAGGTGGAACCAGTGTTACCACAACTGTGAAAGACACCCTAACAGTAGGTTCTAGTACAGTTCCAGTGCTGCCATCCAGAGTGTTTTACGCTTGGTATTTAAGTCGTGGGTTGTTGCCGGTTACCCCCGGTGTGCCATTGCCTGTCGTTACCCGTTGGGGGTTACGGTGATCTGACCTTGGAGTCCCCTCCCCCGGTGCCGCACTCTCCCTTGTCATACCACCATCTGTTTTTCAATTTGTCCAACAGGCCCTGCTCGTTCAGTTTTAACACTGCCAAGTTAACAGGGTTTCTACGAGGATGATAGTAACAGTAAAGGATAGAAGGGAACTAGGTGTTAATTAGCAGAGGACTGCCATAGTGAATATAGCATAGCATGAGTCTACATATGACAGGGATGTTGTTATTGGTGGAATCAACCAATGAATGGTTCATTAAAGGACTGGTTCACTGCTCTTCAACCCAAACGTTCTTAAAATGTTGTTTCCCATCATTAAAGTTGATCATATCAAGTCACATGCTTTAGTTTGAGACCCTTGCTGCACCTTTTCACTGGGTTTAACCTTCGTGTCGTCCTCCTGGGTCAAATTGACCCCGTCTGTTTTGACTGTTCCTCCTTCCTTCATTCCTTTCCTTCTTCCCTTCCTTATTTCCCTCCTTTCCTTCCTTCCTTCCTTCTTCCCTCCCTCCCTCCCTTCTTCCTCCTTTCCTTCCTTCTTCCACCCTTCCTCCGTCCCTTCCTTCCTTCTTCCTTCCTTCCTTCCTTATTTCCTTCCTTTCCTTCCTTCTTCCTCCCTCCTTCCCTCCTTTCCTTCCTTCTTCCTCCTTCCCTTCCTTCTTCTTCCCTCCCTCCCTCCTTTCCTTACATTTTCATCCTTTCCTTCCTTCTTCCTCCCTTCCTTCCTTGACTCGAGGACAACAGGAGGGTTAAACACTTTTGAATGCAGTGCACATTATAGCTTTTAAAAAATAACAGCTGATTTTCAAAAAACACAAATCTTACACAAAAAATATGCTTTGATTCTTGCCTTCACTCCAGATGAAACCAAATGCTGTTAATACTGGAGGGACTATGTTTCCCAATAGACCTAGGAGCACTTGGGGATCTTCCAGGAACTGCTGAAGAGTTTCATTGGGGAAAAAAGACTTTGGGGCTTCTGCAGTGTTCACGTCATATCAGAATTTTCATTATTTACGCCAACTACAGACTTTTCTAAAAGCAACAATACATCTGACTTCACCCCCAAATAAAACAGAAGTACTTGAAAAAGAAGCAAATAGGGAAGTCTCACATCATCTGGTCCATTTTCTGTGGTGATTAAAACCAAATTTAATGGATATATTGCTATGTTAGTCAGTAATAACACAACAACCCTGAGCTGTCTGTTGAACACTCACAAGTTGTCAACATGGAAATCTCTCCCATCTCTACCCTCCATCCCATTTAACTTGAACTCCCTCTCCTCTTGGTAGTGACTTGTAAATAGATGGACAAATTGATGACGATTGCTTCTCTGGGTTGTGTTGAGCCCAGCGATCAGCGGTGGCAGAACCAAAGCTTTCTGTGAGAATGTGCTTTGCCAAAATTCAAGTGAAGGAAAACAACATTTTTATATCTTCTGGGTTGAAAAACTGCAAATGTATCCGATTACTTAAATTCCATTCATTACCTGATAAATAAAGGAGGAACAACAGTCAAATGTTTAGACATGAATAGCATATGGAATATAAAATATCAAGTTCAGGTTCAAATTAATGCGGGGAAGCAGGTGGCAAACTTCTTTTTTTTTTTTTTGTTCTTTCAATTTCATGCCATCTAAGTTGCACATTGTTCTCCTTTACATAAAAATGAAGATCAAAGCTAGAGAGTGGCAAAAGGCAGCGGTGAAGTTTCTATGGAACATGAATCAATGAAATGGTTCCAGTTCAGTTTGAAGGGATACTAACGATAATGAATGTAATGATAGCGACAGCAACAGAAGAGTTTTGTTCTAAAGAGCACTGTGCATATAAAACTGTACAATAAGGAAAACAAACCTTACACACATCAACGCAAAACATGAAATAGTCAAGTTCAACTGTGCACAAATTAAAAAATAGCATCTGCTAATCGAACTACATTAGCGTATATAATGGCATTGTATTTATTTATGTCATTTAAGTTGCCATTAAACGTTGGTCAGAATGGCAGTCCATAATACTGCAGGATTACTCAGCTATCAACAAACAAATTATAGAAATAATTTCCCAATCCAACCACAGTCAGTTCAACAGAAATGCTATTGAACCTCCTTCATGTTAATCACTGACCGATAAATGTGTAGTTTTCCATTTGCCTGATTCTCACCTGGACTAGAAGTCAAAGCAGTAACACTAATTGTAAAAAGTCACTATTTTGACTTTCAGAAACTGCACTCAAACAATCAGACACCTTGATAAGATGGGCACTGTAAAGCCATTTTGGAACAATACTCTCCAAATGATTCACTCAGAACAGAAACACATTCATCAAAAGTCTTAATAACACTGAATGGAAAGCAGATGCAGGTTTTATCATGGAGGAAATAGTAAAATGAAGGAGTTGACTTGATATTTTCAGCTGTGTGAATGAAAAGCCGGTCAACCCAGAGACAGAGTATAAACTCCATGTTAATAAAATTCTTCATGGTTTCTTAGAATCAGATGTTATATAAGAGTAGAATTAACAACAGTAAGACTGTGTCAAATTGATGTGGCTTTCAAATGAAATTAATATTTTTTCATGTGCAAAGAGATTATACAATATGCTCAACATTCAAATGGTTTTAACACAACTGTGTTGCTAGGCAACTGTTCACAAAAAGTGATACCTTTCTTGTGTTTTTTTCAGTAATGGTAAATGATTTTGTGTTTTTCTGCATTTGAAATTCCACACACAGGATCAAGTAAACAACACGACACAACGAACGTGAATAACTTCTGCAGCTTTTCTATTTTAAAAATTCACGAACTCTGGAGATATCAGCTGTCCTCAATTAACATGCTCTGCACAAACCTAAAACCATTTTCCCATGAAGGCAGAAAGTCAAGCCAATTTGCTTGGCTCTGTTTTGCTGTCTGTGTAACAGATTGATGTACTTCACACACATGCTCTCCAGAAATTGAACATTTTTAAAACATAAAAGAACATACTTATTATTACATTCAGCATGTACTAATCTCATCTTTGGAGTAATTCCCTCTCTCTGTGTCTGGGTTGGCTATAAAATGATGATGCGAAGCTGAAAGAATGAGAACGAGATGTTCCCTCTCAGAACATCTGATAAAAACAAGAACAAAGTCTGAAACAAATAAAATAAAATGACTTTAACTGCTGCTGCCAGGTAAAGATAAAACCCCACAGACATCACAACCCAATAGTCAAACTAAAAAAAATGAATAACTATACATATTCCAAGAAAGTCCCAGGTGTAGTTTAATAGCCTGTGAGGCATTACCAGGTGGTTGCTGTTGCTACTGTAGCGTTGTTGGTATTGGTGTTCTGGGTGGTTTCCAAAGGACAGCTAGGTGGTTACTAGGCAGATGGTTGGGGCCTAATTGATAAAGTGAGTCCAGGTGGTTGCTAAGAGGGTTATGTGGTGACCTGGGTGGTTGCTATGTAGTTACTATATGGACTTTAGGGGGTTCTTAGTGATTGATAAGGTGAGTCCAGGTGGTTGCTAAGAGGTAACTATGGTTGTCTGGGTGGTTGCTAGCAGGTAACTATGGTTGTCTGGGTGGTTGCTAGCAGGTAACTATGGTTGTCTGGGTGGTTGCTAGCAGGTAACTATGGTTGTCTGGGTGGTTCTTTTTTTTACCTGGCAGCAGCAATCATCACATATAGACAGGTAGATAGATAGACAGACAGACAGATAGATGTGGTGTTAGCAGCATTGTCAGTATTCTGGTGATTGTGGAGGCAGAGAGACAGGCAGGTTGGCAGTCAGACAGGCAGAAGAAATGACAGCAGACAGGTAAACAAACCAACAGGGCGGGGACAGACAGACAGACAGAAAAACACACATATTGACAA
Organism: Scomber scombrus; assembly: GCF_963691925.1. NCBI lineage: Eukaryota > Metazoa > Chordata > Actinopteri > Scombriformes > Scombridae > Scomber > Scomber scombrus. The sequence goes on along the minus strand of NC_084983.1, from coordinate 28,306,297 downwards.
GATAAACAAGAGAGAGAGAGAGACAAGACAGACAGGGAGACAGTTTAAGAGACTGACAGTCAGACAGCCAGACAGGCAGACAGACACATAGACACATAGACAGACAGACAGACAGACAGACAGTAAACAAGTCTAAAACCCGAAACTGATGGACTTGTTCTGTGAGGGTTGAGTTGATAGATATTCCAATTATAAATCTATATATTGATTTTTGAGAGTAAAAGTAAAATAAAGTTTCTCACCTTCTCTAAAACCTGATTTTGTTCTCGTACCATCAGCCAAGCACTCCAAATATTAGTTGTTTTCACTCACGTATGTCAATGAGTCAGTGTGGATTGATATATTTAATAGAATAGTATTAAAGTATAGTGATGGACGTTAAAACAAATCTTCTAAAAAGGCTTTCTATGTAATTGGCTGTAATTGTTACAGGCGTTGTGCTCTGCAGAGGTGAGGACAAGTCAACGTCTTTAAAGTTGCAGGTTAGTCTCAGTCAACTAAAGTAAAGACAGTAAAGTCCAAAATCAAAGTCATAATCTCTAAACTTTGGGTTTAAGTCCTTAACATGTCATAATGCATTTTGCACCCGATTTAATGCCATGTTGATACGTGACATGAAGATGTAAAGGCTTTTTTCATTTGTACTTTTCAAACTCAGCATTAAGAGACAAAAATAAGCAGACATGTATGTTTCCAAGTCAATACAAGCTCACTGTACTGTACTACATTTCCTTTTTCTCACACCTAAAACATTGAAAAAAGTCTCAAGTCCAAGTCCGTCAAAAGTCACTGATCTGAATGTTAAGTCTGTTTGATTTTATCTAGTATCCAAACCTCTGCACCAGAACATTGGCTTATTCTTTCAATGAAATTGTTAAAATTGTGTATTTAGTTTGGTTCATGTGACTGTTGTTTTGATTAAATGCTACAACTATAATGTTTTTTTAATTGTTGATTCAAAACCAAGAAAACTGAATTTACAAAATAATATGTGTATTTAAAAAACTACACAGTTTGCATTTGTATGAGTATTTAAAATGTCTCAATCAATTAATGTCCATGTCCACCAATAGTGGCTGATGACATGGATCAACTGAAGCTGTTTAATTTATATCGATGCTGCTGCTCTGATTGGTCTAAACTCCCACAATAAACAGACAGAACAGGAAACCAACATTGACCCCACACTGACGGACCGTGTCCAGAGGTTCAGAGTGTACCTGAGGGCCGATCCTTTGGGCGTAGCCACTCCGTAGCCTTTGGAGTCCAGGTTGCCTCCGACTTTCATGGTGTCGCAGGGCTTCCTCTGCTCGATGTACTCGTTCATGGAGGACTCCAGCAGGTAGGCGTACTTCCCCTTCGACTTCCTGACTCGTATCACGCCCTCCGGGGTGTTCTTCACAAACACAGTGGGGTCGGCGCTCCGCATGTACGACCACATTTTCTCAAAAACTGCGATCTTTGACCGCTAAAGTAGGAGGAGACTTTCATGAGTCATGTAATGATGGCGATAGACGATAAGGTAGGTATATATTTACTCACAGGGAAGGAGAAGAGTCAGAGGGAAGAAGAAGAAGAAGAAGAAGAAGAAGAAGAAGAAGAAGAAGAAGAAGAAGAAGAAGAAGAAGAAGAAGAAGAAGAAGAAGAAGAAGAAGAAGAAGAAGAAGAAGAAGAAGAAGAAGAAGAAGAAGAAGAAGAATTAAGTGTCCTCACCCTGAAGAACTCTTTGGTGGAGCCTCCGTCCAGAGTCCCGTAGTTGATCTCCGTCTGCTTGGCCAGGTCTTCTGCGCTCTCGATGGGGGAAACCATCCTCTCCACAGTGAGGAAGGCTGCCAGGTTGGCTGTATAGGAGGAGATGATGATGAGGGTGAAGAACCACCAAACTCCTCCCACGATTCGACCTGACAGAGACCTGCAGAAATCAGGGAGGGACGTGGGAAGAGGAAGGAGGATAAATCAGCAGCTTTACTTTTATGTAGTCAGGATAGTTTTACAGAGAGGAAAGCTCTTTTTGTCATAGAAATAAACATAAAAACATGTAGTGACGATCCCACCACAAGGACAGTATTTTAATTATTTTTGAAAGTTACATAACAGCGTGTCATGCATATAATAATAAAGAATACATTTGATTTAATGACTGATTAATCTACTGATTCTTGATTCATCAGCTTGTCTATAAAATGTCGGAACAAAGAGAAAGTTGCCTCTTCTGTCAACTGACTGATCATTTCATTGACCAATTGTTGCATCTTCCCTGAATGAGCTTTTTACGACAGTGCTGTTTACTGATGTATATACAGTATGTAATGTATTATGTGATTTATTTATGGACTGCAGATATAAAACTTAATTCAAGATGTTTAAACGAAAAGAGGTCAGCTCTGTTCCCACATTTCTAACTTTCTTTTCAAAATTAGGCCCGATGTTCCCACAGGGTTAGGGTTATATTTTACAACTGCATCCATTACATTCGCCCCCAAAATCTTCCCCACACTCGTCTGGGTCTCAGCACCCAGTGTTACACCTGAATCTTTTCGGCCCAAGTGGGAAACAATCCTCAGTCTATATATATATATATATATTCATCTACTTTCATGCCACAAGCAGTGTGTGAAAGTTTGACAATAGCTGGTTGTAAAAATGTAAATGTGTAGCTCCACTGCTGGTGAAGCTCTGAGAGGAGATAAATCACCACGATGTTCATTGTTCTAATAAACACTTTTATATTGTGGCTCAACACTAAAGCCTCTGGGAGACGTTACACTTTAAAGGCACACTGAACTTTCAAGTGAGTTATGGAGGAAAATAAGTCTATTACACAGACACATGCTTCTTTTTTTTTTTACACACTCTGAAAGAATCCACTAATTCAAAAGGTGAAACACTGACTCTTCTCTAATTGGATTAAAAATGCATTGAAGGGCACAAAAAGGCTTTTATGTACCAGCGCCTGTCTACCTGTCACAGTCGGATTCACACAAACACAACAGCACAGGATCACAGATCACAGTCTGAGCAGAGAAATGCAGGTCAGGTGTTTCTCTCTCTGTGTGAATGTGTGTGGTAAGTTTCACCTCCCGGTAAACAAACATGAAAGAGGATCAGGTGAGAAAGACGAGAGGAGACGAAACACTCGAGTTCAGCAGCAGAGAGTCGACACAGGTTGATCCCTCAGTGAGACGCGTGGTGATCTCCCCAAAGGCTCAGAGGGAGAATAAACAGCTCACACATGCATGACTGCTTCTAACCTTCTGACACAATAATATGCTAATGTACTCAGTTCAGTGGATTATTGTTCTGTTCGTTAAATGTCAGGAAATAGAGAAAAAAAGTGTCATTCATTTCATGTATGAAACAGAAAAGTAAGACTGAATGCTCCTGAAAATGTCAAATGGTATAACCACAAAAGAATGATAAATGTTCCTGATTCCCCAGAGTAAATGTAATATTTAGAACAATTGTATTCCATTACCTTTATTTAATATAAAGTTATAATGTAAGATCATGCCAAACTAGTTGATATGGTGTTTTATTGACAATTTACTGTTTTTAAGCAAGTTGAATTATTTGGTACAAAGTGTTTATGGTTACACCACTTAGACATTTTTGCCATAATCCTCTAATATATTCTCTCAAAATGGATTAAAAGCAGAAATTTGATGCTGGGTCCACAAAAAAAGAATGTGTGCAAGTTATTCATACGTTTATTTTCACATTTTAACCCTTTAAATTTAAACTAAACCACATGGAGACTAAAACCCTCATTGACCCTTACTGTATAACAGGTGACATTAGAGATGAACCTGCTTCTCTCAGCCACTGATGTACATAAAGTCTTAATAAGTGAATGCTGCTGCTGCTGGTGTTGCTGTTCTCTCTTTATTAGCTTCTGTTCAGGTTGGACGCATTTTGGATCAAGTATAATTATCCCATCAATTCATGCACATTGAGGTCAGGTAGGTTTTCCGCTCTGTTGCATATTTTGGACGGATAATAAGCGTCTCCACAAGTATAGTAATACAAACATCTGTGTTTGTTAGGATAAACTTTAATGTCCAGAGGGACATTTGTCTCGGGCAAAAACTGCAACACAGAGCTGCAGAACATGAAAATATAATAAATAGTAGAAATAAAACATAACTGACAGGACGATGCAGGGGTGCACACAGCTGCAAACAATCACACACACAAACACACACACACACACACACACACACACACAGTGATACACCCATGCACACTTTACCTGGATGTTACAGTAGATGATGTATGTGTAAGGACACGCGACTACAACATCATATTAATGAGGTTACAGGGAAAAAAACACACACATACACACACACACACACACTCACATACACACACACACACACACACACACGCATACACTGTGACACACACACACTTCACCTGTATGTTAAATATACAGTAGATGACGTATGTGTAAGGACATGTGACTACAACATCACTTTAATGAGGTTACAGGGAAAACAAACAGACGCACACACACACACACACACACACACACACACACACACACACACACACACACACACACACACACACACACACACACACACACACACACACACACACACACACACACACACACACACAGTACAGTAGATCCAGAATAGAAACAGCCTCAGGCCTTCACACTGCGGTAACATACAACTAACCCGGCAGCATGTCACACAGCATTGTGTGTGTTTCATGATAACGTGTGTGTGTGTGTGTGTGTGTGTGTGTGTGTGTGTGTGTGTGTGTGTGTGTGTGTGTGTGTGTGTGTTGTGTGTGTGTGTGTGTGTGTGTTTGACATGTCTACATTAATATGTGCTGTATGGTCAGTGTGTGTCTTCATACGTCGAGGTTTGAGGCTAACGTTGGACGGAGGATCTCTTTTGTTCTCAGTGTGACTTTTAGTCTCTGAGTCTTTTCACATGTTCATATTTTACTCTCCAATCTTAGAAAGTTGTTCAGTAGCTTATTAATTCCACTTACTTGAAAACGCTTAAAAAACCCAGCTACAATTCTTTTGTGGTTACACCATTTGACAATTTCAGGAGCATTCAGTCTTACTTTTGGTTAAATGTCATTTCAAATGATATAAAACCAACAAAAATACTAAATTACAAAAAAATACACATTTTAACAAACCTAACAAAACAATTTTTTAACACATTTTTGATTGCTCATCTTAGCAACCTTATTTATCACTGACCCAAACATAAACAAGTAAATCAGCTCTGCAACAGGTTGAAGCAGTAATCAGTGCATCATGCCTCTCTCCTGTTATATCTCTGACATTTTAATAATATATTTGCCGGTACGTACTTTCAGATCCCCGGGCAGAAGTCTTTTATCTGTTCATGAGTCCCAACTAAAAACTAGAGGGGACAGAGCGTCTGCAGTCATGATCTGCCTGAAGAATCAGGTCGGCTGACTCAGTTTCCTCCTTTAAATCCTTCTTAAAACAAACTTTTATCAGAGAGACTTTTACTGATTTTATTTGAGTTTTGATTTTCCTTGAATTGTTTTTTATCTCCTTTAAATAAGGTTTGTCTATTC
>NC_084983.1:28283184-28290526 GCF_963691925.1 Scomber scombrus | reverse complement strand
AGCTTCAGTTACCGTCGGCTCTCTGAAGACGTTAATAATTTCCCTCTGACTGAACGAGGCTATCAGCGCTGGTCTTTGTGAGCTGGACTGTTTTTGCATTGAGGCTCATTTGCATAGAAAGGGGCTAATTTTACACCAAATGTGTGCATATCATCTCATTTACATATCAGGGTGGTGTTTTCATGGCAGCACTGTTTTGAGTCGTATTTCACCCTTTGTGAGCCAAACAGTTTTGTGTGAGTGTGTGTTTGTGTGTGTGTGTGTGTGTGTGTGTGTGTGTGTGTGGGGGGGGGGGGGGGGGGGGGGGGGGGTGGTTGTGTCTCATTTGCAGGTTTAGCAGCTGCAAAAGCCGCATAATCCTTTTGTGAATTCACCTGAATGTAAGAGGTCTCTTTCTTTCTTCAAGTCAACAAGTTTAAATAAGCTTTAAAATACTAAAAGTCTCAAGTGTTCTACTACTGCCTAGATAGATAGATAGATAGATAGATAGATAGATAGATAGATAGATAGATAGATAGATAGATAGATAGATAGATAGATAGATAGATAGATAGATAGATAGATAGATGTAATTACACCCTCCCCAGCCTTCATTTGCTCCAGCTAGTATCTCAAAATGTATAGAGTAACTTAAACTACTTGTGCCAGTTTACAAAAAAGTGGTTAAATAAAAAAAAAATGTGACTATGAAACCATAGACTGTATATAAGAAATGTACGTAACATCCGTGACGTCACCCATTGGTTTGTGGACTGCTGCTCGGAGGCCAATAGTAGCAGCGCCATCTTGAAAATTTCAGGTGCATGCTGGGAAAAATAAAAACAGGGATTCTACTTATATGGGCATCAGGAGGAGCATGAGGCGCCCTCCTGAACCTGTGAACCAATCAACCTGTCAATCACGATGTAGCCACGCCCTAATGCATACCCTGCTTTATCGTCACATATAAAATCAGGGAGGCCAAAATGTCCCAAATGAACATCATACTGCATTGAAGAAGGCTTTAAACTAGCGATTGAGACCATAAACACATTTTGAAAATGTTTACTGAGGTTAGAAATCAAGTGAGAAGTTGGTGAATTCTCCATTGACTTGTATAGAGACGGAAGTCCTTTTGACACCAAAACGGTCGCCCCCTGGTGGCCTTTTGATAGAATGCAGTTTTAAGTCACTTCCGCGTTGGCCTCATTGCAGAGGACTGGAACTCCACGCCTGTATGAGACAGACCATGAACTCGAGACCTCCTCACCATGAATAAAGTAAGGCCTACAGAGCATGCTCAGTAGAGACCTTCTACAGCCAACCAACTTCTGATAATACAGCTGCTCTTCTTCTAATGATGCTGCACTACTAAGTTTGGCCACTATGCCCAAAATCACCTCATAGCCCTGCAGTGTTCCTGAGGTTTGATCAACGTCACACTTCTTCCTTCTCTTTCAATACATGCTGCCAACAAACACACATCTCTGAACACACATGCAGATAAAAGTCATTTGTAGGAGTGATGCGTCCTCACCTGAGTCGGAGCTGTACATGTAGACGAACCTCTCCCAGTCGAAGCGCTCCAGCAGGGCCATGAGGGGCTCTTGCAGCTCGGGCCGCAGCTGCAGGACAAACTGGTTGTTGGTCTGGACGGGGAAGGACGGCGTGACGAAGCAGACGTGCAGAGAGCCGCAGAAAGACATCAGCATGTTGACCGTCCGCCGGTCGTACAGACCCATGATGGCGTACACGCCTTTGGAGAACTGGGAGCAGACTGGGATAGATGAGAGGAGAAGAGGGGAGAAAAAAAGAGAGGATCGTTATAACAGGTTTTATTTACACTGGCTGAATGGCTGGAGAGTGTGTGTGGTATATGTGGTGATAATGCATCCTAAGCTGTGCAGTTACAGAGAAATAGCACACTGTATGGAGGTAAGTTGTCTTTCATTGGGTATATTTAAAGATAACGTTAAAACTGAGGTAATAGCAGAGTCATATTTACATTCTTATAACACCATGGCAACAGACGACTCTTCTGATTGGCTGGAGTTTTGCATTATTTCATCACACGTTAATAAATCTTCATAACTAGAAATTAGCTGGCTTCAGGAGTTCTTCTACTTGTTGGAGTAGTAAGCTATTCATTAGGCTTCTGATGTAATAATTGGTTGTCTAATGGAGCTTTTACACTATACAGTTCTACCACTAATCGACTCGACTCAACTCTGTTTTTGTGCGTCTCCATCAGGGATAGTACCTGGTACTTTTTTAGTATCTGCTCTTCCGAGGTTCCAAGCGAGCCGAGCCGATACTAAATGTGTCGTCATCAGACTGCCGGCCACTGATTGGTCAGAGAGTCACTGGAAGAGTCATGAGCCGTCCCACACAAGAATCAAACCCGCAATTTATAAATACCAACAACAGCGTTACAGTGATTAGTTTCTCTTCTCTTGCTTTGTGTGAGACAGAAAGCCTCATACAGCAGCAAGTACACCATCGCCTCCATTTCCTCCATTGTTTATGTGTTTGTGTCGCGTATGAAACGAAGTCACGGCAGTTTAACGCAGCGTTGCTATGACGACCCCGCTCACGTTGAGGGGGAACTATAGTAATGGAAAAGGTTCCTGAAACCAAACCGAGTCAAGTAGTGCTAGAACTGTGTAGTGGAAAAGCGCCATAATTATAACACTAATATCTTGTCTTTTTTTGTCCAATAAACAGTCCAAACCCCAAAATATACTGGTATAGAAAAGTAAATTGGAGCCAAAAACACAAGTATTGGGGGTATTTTTGCTATAAATGTGACAACTATGAATTGATTAATTGTCCTTATTGTCAATTATTTGTATCTAATTTAAGTCTCAAAAACATAGAAACCAACATAAAGTTTATATCCAAAGAGCACACTGCCCTTAGATATGAAAAACAGTATTATATTATAATGGCTGGAGAGTGTGTGTGTGGTATATGTGGTGATAATGCATTCTAACCAGTGCGGTTACGTAATAATAGCACACTGTGATGGTAAGTTGCCTCTCATGGGTTATATTTAAAGATAATGATCTGCAACCATATATGGAGGAGCTAAAGCCACAAAAAGAAAAGTTTATTTTTCATCTGTTAGTCAGCTTTTTTTTGTTATTTTGGTTGATTGCTGAGTGGAAGTGAGACAGAATTCTCTCGAGCTCTCCTTTTTTTAATCTTCACACGACTATTTCTGTGACTTCCACTGAAGATGAGCAGCCATGTGAAACACTATGATGTTTTCCAGGGGAGACTGTCTAAATATATGAGCTGTTATCCACGTTTTTAAAATAAACAATAACTCTCTGATTTTGAGCGGACGGTCAGAACAACCATAAACATATTTGACATTCTGATCAAGCATAAATCGAGCTTTAGTGTTCATAAAAATAATAAAGTCGTATACTTATTACAATGGTTAAATATACTGTATCAATAACCCTTTTTCACATAACATCAACTAACTAATATTCAGTTTACTATCAAAGAGGACCAAAAGAAACCAGATATAATATTCATATATCAGACGCTGGAACCACAGAATTTGGAAATTTCCCTCTTTAAAAGATGTCTACAATTTTGTTTAATTTAATAATTGGAAACTAATCGATAAATTACTAATCGTCACACACATCCAGCTTCACCCCTTTTCATCCAAATAAGGATTTAGGTGATGACACAAATACAACACACATGTTTTTATAGAGTTTAAACCCGACTGCGCCCAGACGAGCATAAAATAAGACAGAATGACTGGAGGGAGGGAGGAAGGAGGGAAGGAAGACAGAATAACTGGTGGTAGCTCAGCAGTGAGAATTATTTTGTTTTAAGACCTAATCCCTGACTGTGAAGCAGCTCTGCGTGAAGAGTAATTTGATTATATTCATTGTGTGCGTGAGGATTTAACATGTGGAGAAACTTCACTTTATCAGCTTCACAGCAGCAGATAAGTCAGCTGCAGAAATCGTGTCCGTCTACCATGAAGATAGGAACACTTTATCATCTCTTAGCTTATTATCAAGCAAAGATTTTTTTCTGTTCTATGTTGAAGTTACAGACAAAAGCAGATAAAACAATAAATGTGCGTGACTAATGACACACGTCTGTTAACCCTGTAAAGTCTGAAGTATGTCTGGAGTGTATTTATTGGACCTTCAAACAGATTAATACAAATTTAAATAGCAATAGAGCCAGACAGGTATATCAGCTTATCATTTCGGTATCAGCATATATGTTGTCCGATATGCACCGATATATACTAACTCCTGAGGGAAATACCTAAATGCTCCACTATGTTCACCAGCTAGTGTACAGCTCGACAGTCGAGTTACAAAAATATTGATTATAGCCGTTTTAAACCCTGCTAGAAGGTTTATTCTCCACATTTAGAGCTGAAACAATCAGTCAATGAATCGATTGGTTTATCAACAGATATATTATTTTCTTTCAGTCGATTTGTCAACCAAAAATCCAGACCTTTTCTCTAGTATTCACTATATCAACCTAACTAAATCAAATCTAACTTTTGGATGTTTGAAGTCATCTCTATGAAGCTCTGATTTTGGTGTTTTTAAAAAACCTTTCCAACATTTTACAAACTGAACGATTAATTGAGAACATAATGAAACCCATTCTGTGTTTATATAACAATTTCAAGCTTATTTAAACCTTATTTCATACTAAAAACAAAACAAATGTGAAGTATTAGGTCAGTATCAGTGTGTCTGCTGAATAGGGTCGCCAACCGTCTCTTGGAAAACGGAATCGTCCTGTATTGAGCTGAAAGGGGACGATACGCACTTTGTACCGTATTTCCGTGAGAATCAAAATAGTCTGTAAAAAGTCAATGGAATCAATGAATGACACTGACAGGGCATTTTATATGAACATTTAAGGTAATCTTATTGCCCCGCCCTCTCCTGCTCTGTGACCAATGAGCTGACAGCACACTCACACACGAGAAAGACAATGCAGAATCCGGCTCTTCTCATTGGTCGAGGTGCTGTTGCTTGCAAGACGATACAGAAGACAAGATTTTGACAGGCGGGGAGTTCCGGTCCTCTGAAATGAGGCCAACGCAGAAGTGACTTAAAACTGCATTCTATCAAAAGGCCACCAGGGGGCGACCATTTTGGTGTCAAAAGGACTTCCGTCTCTATACAAGTCAATGGAGAATTCACCAACTTCTCACTTGATTTCTAACCTCAGTAAACGTTTTCAAAATGTGTTTATGGTCTCAATCGCTAGTTTAAAGCCTTCTTCAATGCAGTATGATGTTCATTTGGGACATTTTGGCCTCCCTGATTTTATATGTGACGATAAAGCAGGGTATGCATTAGGGCGTGGCTACGTGGTGATTGACAGGTTGATTGGTTCACAGGTTCAGGAGGGCGCCTCATGCTCCTCCTGATGCCCATATAAGTAGAATCCCTGTTTTTATTTTTCCCAGCATGCACCAGAAATGTTTAAGATGGCGCTGCTCAGATCCGAAACTATTCGCTTCCGAGCAGCAGTCCACAAACCAATGGGTGACGTCACGGATGTTACGTCCATTTTATATACAGTCTATGGATTTTGAGGCACAAAGTGTTTATGTTTACAACTTTTTCACAGACTTCAGAAGTTTGCACTTTTCTTATTGCAGTTTTCAGTTAAGCAAGACTGAGTTCTGTTTAAAAAAGATTTGTTATTTTGCACTAAAAAAAAAATTGTTGAAGAATAATTTGTTTTCCATGTTTTCGTATCACTCAAATATGCATCGAATTAAATTCAGGTTCGAGTCAAATCATTTAAAAATCGTTTCACACCAAGCCAGGAGGGATGAACACAATCGGGTCGGCCTGCAAACTAGGTGTCCCTTATTTAACTTTTAGGGAGTTGGCAACCCTACTACAGAAAGACTTCCCTCATCTATCTGCTCTGTGTCCTTGGTTCAGCCGTCGATCCCTGCAGCTAACGCTAACATGCTAACAACAAGTCTGGTCCCTCTGAGCAGGCTAACACAGGAAATAACTGTTCCCGTTGGCTCCATGTTATCATGCTAACAATAGATGTTTGCCCTCAGGCGGATGCTATCATGCTAATGAGGTATCTGTCTCTTAGCATTAATGCTCCTGTCCCAGTGGGACGACGGAGCGCTCCTTCATCAGAGGGTCAGGCAGCAAACACTCCACACATACTGAGAGCCTTTGGAAGAGCTTTGTAGTTATTTGTATTGAAGTGGGTAACATCCCCATGATGAAACCCAGATATATAACCAATGAAATGAGTCTTAATTAGCTTCATCAACACATGGACTGCTGCTTCTGTGATCAATGAGCTCTGTGGTTACTGTGTCTTCTCCCTGCAGGTGTGTTCCTTCTCTTTATGATGATATTCACATTTAAAATCACAGCTTAAATCAGGTGGATTTAATTTGACCTGCATAATAAAGTGAGCTCAATAAAAGATCCACAAGCTCCGATTAATAACACATAACATTTATACATGTGTGTTCATAATGTTCTGCTTTGGATTCAGATAGTGCCTGTATGAGAGAGAACGTGGAGAGTTTTTATTGTGCATTAGGTGAACTGTGAATACGGCTGCAGCTAATAATTATTTTCCTTATCAATTAACCTTTGTGTCGTCCTCCCCCTCTGTTTTGACTGTTCCTTCTTTCCTTCCTTCTGTCTGTCCTTCCTCCCTCCCTCCTTCTCTCCTTCTTTCCTTCCTACATCCCCCTTTCTTTCTTCCTTCCTCCCTCTCTCCTTCTTTACTTCCCTTCTTCCTTCCTTCATCCCTTCCTTCTTTCCTCCCTCCCTCCTTCTGTCTTTCTTTCCTCGCCATTACCTTCCTTCTTTCCTCTGTCCTTCCTTCCTCTTTTCCTTTTCCCTCCCTCTCTCCTTCCTTCTTTCCTCCCTTTCTTCCTTCCCTCATTTCCTTCCTTCTTCCTCCCTTCCTTCCTCCCTCCTTTCCTTCCTTCTTCCTCCCTCCTTTCCTTCCTTCTTCCTCCCTCCCTTTCTTCCTTTCCTACCTTCTTCCTTCCTTTCCTTCCTTTCTCCTTTCCTTCCTTCTTCCTCCCTCCCTTCCATCCTTCCTTCCTCCCTCCCTACCTTTGTCCTTTCCTTCCTTCTTCCTCCCTTCCTTCCTTGATTCGAGGACAAAGATATTCAGTCATAGAGGACTAAAGAACCCAGAAAATATTCACATTTCATTGTGTGTGTGTGTGTGTGTGTGTGTGTGTGTATGTGTGTGTGTGTGTGTGTGTGTGTGTGTGTATGTGTGTGTGTGTGTGTGTGTGTGTGTGTGTGTGTGTGTGTGTGTGTGTGTGTGTGTGTGTGTGTGTGTGTGTGTG